>NC_142063.1:147446631-147696631 GCF_059756535.1 Pantherophis guttatus
CTCGAACAGCAGCTCCCTATGCATACATGAAACAGGATGGTTTTTACTTCCATGCTCAGCAGGTCTCCCTTGCTCACCACCAGTTGTCTTTTACCCATTTCCCCCACTTGTTGGAGAAGACTTGATGTGTCACCCTCTGGCTAAAGGTTTTCAGGGTCTCCCAGCTGGAATTGATTAGGGAGTCAAGAGGAAGGAGCACAACAAACCAGAAAATTGTTCTATTTTGAATTTGGTTCTTTGGTGAAATCAAAAGAAAAGCTAGATGGGCAAAAAATGGATAGATGGACAGAAGATACACAGTTTAGCATGCTAGGAAACTGATGTGTTTAATTTGCAGAGAAATATCATACTCATTTATAAATAGTCTTAAGGCTGTTCCTGATGTTAAGCTAAACCCCGACTAGACTCAGGCTGGAATTAAATAGTGTAAGAATACCCATTTTTCAGAAATAAAATGGGCATTTGAATGAGATGATTACTACTGAACCATGCATTTATCACTTTTAGGATCAAAATTAGTGCTTTAATCTTGCTTTGCAAAGAGCCCATCCAGATTTTGACAGCTTGCCTATTAATGACTATTTCCTTAAAGTGTACAAAGTGTACACTTATATTTAATACATTTCTTTCTAGTGTCATGCATATTCAGTTGCCAAATGCTATGATTTTCAGAACTTTTAAATTTAAAAAAAAAATAACTCTAAGCATAATAGGAAGTGTAGTACCCAAACAAGCACTTGGTACATCTAATAAGTATAATAATTCTGAATCTTTTAAGTGAAGATAATTTAAAGGGGAAAGCAAGTGAATTGGAAATCAACTTTTGTCTTGAATACTGTTTGTCAAATCTCATTCACTATTTTTTTTAAGAGTTCACTAATATGGTAGTTTCTTTGAGGGATACTCAAAGCACAAAGAGTGAAGCCTGTATGAACATATATGCACACAGATATATAAAACATCTTCAATTTAAATATCTCAGCAGGATACAAACAACAACCATCATAAAATATATTAACAAGAAACAAACAAGACCTGGCATCTAAAAAGAAAAAAGAAAAGTTTTTAAAGATATTTCTATACAGATGTGGCTTTTCTCCCCTGCAGCAAGAAATTTTCATATGTATTTTGATTGATTTGATAGTTTTGTAATATCTATTTTTATAGGATAAATGTATTAGTCTGTGACAACTTTAGGATAAGTATGACCAGTATTAATTTTAAATGACAAGTACATGGAATATTTTGTTACCTGGTTGTGTCCTCCAAAAACCACTTCTCCACAACTACTATCAAAGTTAATGGTCTAAAAATCAACAGCTCTCTATCCAAAATCTACATTGCCAGTTGCAATTTAATGCCAAATCACATTCTCTTCATTGGCAGGCACGCTAGTAGTTTTGTGTGATATTTAGTCTTTTCATCTGGTTTTGTCACTATCCCTCTTGGACAAACTACCAGCTAATGGGAAAATATCCACAAACTGGAACACTGAGCAGTTGTAAGACTCTATCTTAATTTCCAGAAGCTGATTTGTCTTCTCATCCTCTCACATCTTGTTTGGGCATCTTAGAAGTTAAAGTAATGTGAAATGAAGAAACATATGGGGAAACAGCTCCCAGTGATAAACATGTGTCTACCCCCCTCCCCAAAAAAATCCTTTAATTGATTAAGAGCAGCACCAGGCAATTACTAATTCTATCCAATATAATTTGACATACAGAGGGAGACCCAAGGCAGAAAAAGCCCTACAGAGGAAGGAATCAACCTCTGATGTATGCCTAGTAGACCCTATAAAGTTGGTAAACTAAAACTAACCAATCCACGGACTATCCAGCATCTTACTTCCTTACTTCCAATTTATGGATACTGGCAATTATTTGTAAAAGACCAGTTCAGTCTTTTGAATTACTTTCAGAATGCTGTAGCCACCACAAAGATCTGGGCCTCTGGGTCTACCCTGACACTATTTAAAAGTTAAAGAAGCTACCTATAGAGACTTTACCTTCTCCTTTAATACCCTGTTTCCTCCAAAATAAGACATCCCCTGATAATAAGCCCAATCAGGCTTTTGAGCGCATGGCAATAAGGCCAAGCGCTTATTTCAGGGTTCAAAGAAATATAAAACGGTCTTATTTTCGGGGAGAAACAGTATGATTCTCCCCAGAATTATATTTGCTGTGGCTTTGCTCTGATTTTTGCTCTCCTCTCCTCACAGTATGGTTGGAAGAAAGACACTGGGAGAACTTGAGTTTTAAAATGGGAGATCAACTAGGAAAGGAAACCGCATGATAAGAAGTTATAATACGTATAATAGATCCTGAACAATGGCCAGAAAGAAAGGCCTCCCAAAACACAACTAATGCGGTAATATACCTATAACAGTTTATTTTTGTTTATTACAGTCAGAGACCAGAGACCAGAGCAGGTTAAAAACACTCAAGGAATATCCAATTAAAAATTCTAGGACAAAATAACAGATAACAGATAAAATCTATATGGTATTAAAATCACAATTTGGCATCCAATCTGCCAGTTGCACATGAGCAAAACACAGCATGGCCTTTATAATATCACTCCCTACACTGTGAGGCCAGTAGTCATTAAATACTAAAATGCAAGAGAGTGACAATGCTACAATAAATAATAGATAGCCACTACCATTTGTTATAAGAGAGCCAGCTAGTTGTGGTGCTTAAGGCATCAGGCTAGAAACTAGAAGATTATGAGTTCTACTTCTGCCTTGGGCACAAAGCCAGCTGGCTGACCTTGGGCTAGTCACTTTCTGTTTCTCGCAGCCCCAGGAATCAGAAAGTGGCAAACTACTTCTAAAAAAACATTGCCAAGGAAACTGATGATTGAATGGAAGGGGAAGAAAATTTTATGGCATTCAAAGGTATGGGAGGGCAGTGTTGATTTAGGAGGGGAAAGGGACTATTTTTATGCTGGTACTGTTAAAAGACTGGAGGCACTTTGGTACAAAAATGAAACATGAGGATTGTCCAGGCATTGTTGCCATTTTATCTACAAGTGGGGAAATACTGTAGTGAAGGGGAAAAAAATAATGTTTTGGAAAATTCAGTTTAAATCTGAATTCTTGCTCAGTTAGTTCAGGTTATTAGCATAAATTATCATATCTAGCTAACATTTTAAAAATGTCTTCTTTGATATGAAGATAATCTTTAGTGTTGTGCTTCGTTATCATACCTGTGCTATTTCCTAGCTGAACTATTACTACTCCTGTTGTTTCCCACATTATACTAAGAGAGAGATAAGCACATAAAGTAAACAACACAATGGGATCTATTCAATACTCTAAAAATGTATGCACAATTTCCTGAATCTAAAATTTAAGGACACTTTGAAAATAACCATGTTCCCTAAGATTTGAATCTTAGAGAAAGTGGACAAAGTCATTGATTGCAAGAATTTGTAAAAGACCAGTTCAGTCTTTTGAATTACTTTCAGAATGCTGTAGCCACCTCAAAGATCTGGGCCTCTGGGTCATTAGAATTAGAATTTAGGGTTTGGGAATCTTTCTCTCTTAGTTGCATTGTGGCACTTGGATTAAGCAGACATTTTATGCTAATAAAATCATTACAGAAGCATGGCTATTATTTCTGCCATATTTGTTTGTTTTCTAGTCATTTATTCATTTATTCATGTGAAGAAAGAACAAAACCCAGATGCATGTAGATTCTTCTCAGCTGGCACCCACTCACTTTCCACTACACCTCTTCTAAATAAATTGTTCTGAGAATGTGTAACAAGAAAACATTTGTGAATATGAAGCTGTACAGCATATTGATGACTTCCAAACAAGACAGAAAGAGATGGCACAATAAGCTTAGTTTAACTTTTATTTTTTTAAAAAAAAAAAAAAGCTTGTTGAAATACACAGATTTTACAGACTTTGACTTGCTTTAAAAAAAAAAAAAAGCTTCTGTTTCCCAAGGTGTTGTCAAATTTTCAGTGGAGAGTTTAATTTCCTGTAGTGTGTCCCTAAAAGCATCTAAACAAAATAGAGTCCCCTCCATGAGCCTGTGTCCCCTCCATGAGCCAAATAATATGCACACTTCCCTCTGCTCAAAATTGCATATGTGCCATATGTTCTTGGAGAGAAAGAAAACAAAGACACTATTCCCCAAGTCTTCAAAGTGTTCATTGTTCCAGCCATGACCATTCTTGCCTTGATCCTGGAAACTCTAACTTAGAGTTCTTCTAGTCCGACCTCTGCTCAAAGCAGGAATCCTTATACCATCCTGGGCAAATTGTCCAATCTTTTCTTGAAAATCTTCAATGATGAAGCATCCACAACTCCAGGCGGGCTGTTCCATTGATTAATCATTCTCACTGCCAGGAAATTCCTGTATTTCCAGACTGAATCTCCCTCTGACGAGCTTCTACCCATTGCTTCTTGGTCTCCTGCCCTCAGGTGCTGTGGAGAATAGTCAACACCATCTCCCCTGTAACAGTTCTTCAAGTGTTGGAAGACTGCTATCATGTCTCTCTTGAGCCTGCTCTTCATTAGGCTAAACATATTTAGTTCCCTTAGCTGTTCATTATAGTATTTAAGCTCCAGACCCATCATCTTTGACACTGTATTCCAAGTATGGTCTCAGCAGTGCAGTATAAATCAGTATTATCACTTCCTATGATTTTGATACTTTCCCTTGTTGATGCAATGTAGAACTGCAGTAGCTTTTTTTTTTTGGCAGTGGCAGCACAGTACTGACTCATACTTAAGTCATGATCCATCAGGACACCTCTCATTTATTTCTGTTGAACCAGATACCTCCTATCCTATACCTATGCATTTAGGCAAGTTTTTCCTGCCTAAATGCAGAACCTTATTTTTCTCATCACTGAACTGTGTCTTGTTGGATAAGGCCCAATGTGCAATTCTGTCAAGATCCTTCTGAATCTTGAGTTTTATCTTCCAAAGTGTTGACAATTTCCCTCCAGTTTAGTGTCGTCAGCAAATTTGATGAATTCCCCCTCTATCTCCTCATCTAGATCACTTATGAAGTTGTTGAAAAGCACCGGGCCCAAATCAGAACTTTGAGGTACTCCACTGTGTGCGGAATTCCCTCCAGGTAGCTCCTTTGAGGACTACATGCTGAGTATGGTTGGTCAGTTCTACTCTACATTGTTCTATGTTACCAAGAAGTAGGCTGTGATCTATCATGTCAAATGCCTTACTGAAATCCCTGTATACTATATCCACAGCATTTCCCTGATCCACTTAAGTCACTTTATGAAAGAAAGCAATAAGGTTGATCTGGCATGATCTGTTTTTAACAATCCCATGTAATTGTTTCAGTAATCGTTCATTTCTACATACTCACAAATCCACTGCTTGATTATTTTTTTATTGATTTCCCCACTATAGTGTTCCTGGCTATTTCTTGTCTCTTACTTACTGAAATTTAATGTATTTATATTTTAAAAATTTATAAGGCCACCCAGCTCAAACAATGTAGAGGAGAAGATGCCACTGCTTTTGATGGCAGTGATATTCGTACATTGATTTTACAAGCAGTGTTTGTCCCACTGGCATGGACTCTTAATAGACCTGCTCATGTGGAAATGAAACCTGGTGGTGGCACATGGCATTGGATATTTGGTGAGAATGGAGAGTTGGATTTGGAGCAGGAAGTGCTTTTATCCCCAGGAGAGTGAAGGAATTCAACTGGATTAACAAACAGCTGTCAGGAAGAAAGCTGCCAAGCCAAGCCAAGGATTTTAAAAGTGATCAGGCCTTGAACGTGCCTCAACAGCAGCCTTTGCTGGCTTCACCTAATGCATGCCAACACTGCAGGCACCAAAAGCAGGGCACTGGCTGGAAATGCATCTCTTAGTTAAACCATAAATAGAGCAAGAACTTCAGGGCTTGGAAGTCAGGCTGGTAGTAAAAGCAAATACTATGAGCAATAGCAGTATATTAGAATCTTTGCCACATCTCATCTCACTTCATTACAATTTCTATTTGAGTCTCAGTTTCTGATGCAAATATAGTCTCGCTTAGGTCATGATCATGCAACTCAGAAGGGGATGATAAAACTGGAGCTATTCTAACAAGCACATTTTATTCTAACCCAATTTCCTGAATTGAGGAGATTTAGTTTTAATCCTTTCTACTTCTTCAAGGATTATGTTCTGGCCGTGTTTATCTGTCTTTTCACTCAGAGGGCAGGCAAGACAGAGACACAGACTAGCTCCATGATCCTCAAACATTTTTGTGGTCTTCAAAGAAGAAATTTTGAGTTTTGTGTTCCTTTTATTTGTTTCCCTCAGAGAAGGAGGCAGCAATCATGATAAATTATGAATTAACAGCAACCATGTGATTAATATAATCGTAATATTGATCAAAATTATAGCAATGAAATAAGTAACAAAAATTGTGATGCAAATGCTGAAAAACATTTTAAGATAAATCAGAAAAATAAAAGATGCAAAAGAAAAGATGCCTATATCAAATCAGTCCAGTGGGCCACTTAAACTTAGTAGTAGCAGTTATAATCATCACTAATCATTATATTAGGAACAGGAACAGAACCTGGGTCTTTTATATGCAGAGCAAGCACTATCTCTGAACTGCAGCCCTTCTATTTGTTATATTTTATATTGGATGTAATATCAAATGTCTGTACAGTACATGGGTGCAAGAGCAATGATGCATCAGTGGCAACAGACCTGGTGCCAATTGTTGACCAGGTAGCAGCAATAACATCTGTTTAGCTCCCTTTGGGCGAGAGACAATGCGGGAGGCAGTGGTCATTCTTAGTTCATTCTACCTTTAGTGGGGACTGAAGGGGGTGTTTATGCCTTTAGCTGCCCCACTGAAAGTGGGAGTGAACTAGGGAAGTACCACGGTATATATTGGGGTAGGGTCAACTGATTCTGGAGAAAAGAAACAAGAAATCTGGTTTACCAACTAGCTGGATAATGGTTTTGTTGGAGTGTTAGATGGGCCCTGGGAGAAAGAGGGCAGGGTGTCATTTGTCAATCTGTTCTGCCCCAGCTCTGGATTCCCGAGGATATTGACACACACCAACAGTCCTTATCAAATTTATTAAGTAGCAAGAATAAACCAAAATCAGGCAAAGGTTGGCAACCAGCCCAGAAAACAAGATACGATAAGACTTTTCCAAAAATGCTGTGATGATAATTACAAGTTGTTTCCAGCAAGAAACTTACTAACGGTGTGTGACTTAAAGGGAGTGGCCAATTATCCTCAAGCCTTACTCTCGAGGAGACCTCCTCCTCCTGAGTAGCCACTCCTGCCTTTTGGCAGCCCTGCGGGCTCGAGCATTGAGAAGATGCTCCTTCACTTCGCTCTCTCCACTTGAAGGAGCCTCTGGAGGTTCTGAAGGCCCTGGCTGAGTCTCTGCCTCTGGCACCACATCCTCTTCAGCCTCCTCGTTGTCCGACGCGAGTGCCGGTTGTGCAGGCTGCTGGCGTGACACCACACCAGCCTCCTCATCATTGGGATCAGCCACGATCCGCGCAGGCCACTGGCGGGCCACAACACTACCTCTATTCTGCTATTTTTCCACAAGTTGGGATCTCTAGGGATAACTTTGATAGCCAACATATTGTGGCCCATATCCCATCAACCAAATACTAACCTGGTTTATTCCAAAATGTGCCATAATTATTCTCACAGACTATATTTGCAATGAGATTTTTGCCAACACATAGTATGCTTACTTATTTCCAAAGATACCATTTTCCAGCACTATTTTATATCAGAAATACAGGGCTTACTAGTTTTATCATCTGTTTTATATCAAAAATATGCCTCGACTGCCAGTTTTCTCAAAAGTTCCCGTCTGCTTCTTTAGCCTTTGGCTTCCCAACATCTTCTGCAGTGGTGCCTTCAGATTTCTGCCTTCATGCCCACCTACCTGCCTTTTATGACATCATAGTAGCTCGAATGTTTGAAAGAACTTCAAAGGCTGACTTTCTTTCAGAGTTGCTGTGAAATTTTTACTATCAAATTAGTAAAACTAAATAATTTATTTCCTATCTCATTTATATTTCTACAACCATCATCACAAGAAGAGCTCAGTACTATATTATAATTTATTAACATTTTCCTATATGATTTCATTGTAAATATTAATTTTATCATTTGCCAACAACTGCATTACAATCTCTGATTCAGCATTAATGTCAAGCCCTCAAGAAAAAATTATCAGGCAAGAAGAAAGAAATCAAATCTCAATAAGAATGTTAGTCATTGCATAAGTGATAGATGGGAATTCATTGTGGAAGTTCGATTACTCAGCCTTCAATCTTGAAATCAAATGGATAAATTGACCCTTTTTTTTTCTTTGCGTAAAGATATATAATTTCCTTCTTTTCTTTCTTTCTTTTTTTTTACAGTAAGAAGACCCTATGTGTAACTTCATGAACATCAACAGTTAGGGAATATATATTCCAAGTCACCAGTGTCAAAATATTTCCCAAAGAGATCTGGTGATCTTTGCCCATATATGACTTGTTTATATAAATACACAGAAAATTTCTGTAAGATATATTTAGCTCGTGTATTGTAACTTGCTCATTACTTCTTTGCTTCTTAATGATGCTTCTGCTAGTGAGCTTGACTAGACTCTTCTTATTATTTTACGTCTGAAATGAAGGGATTCTATTAAAAGATGATCTAAACGAAGCGAACCATTTAGGAAATTCCTCACAGACATCTGATTAGAGCTATCATATATTGCTAAGTGTTTCCAGGATCAAATGCTTTATACTTAGTGTATTTAGATGGGTATGTGCTCAATGCAAATCTCATCTGAGACTTAAATGGCTTTCTCAGAGTTAATTTTGTAGCTCCCATTTCATTAATTAGATTATTTTTAAGTTGTGCTCAAATCTTTCCGATTTAGCATTTAGAAAGGAAGTGTGGTACCTGAGCAGCTTTCATGCAATTTCTTTTTTTAAACAGGAGGAGAGGACTTCTCCAGAGGTGCTCAATGACTTGTTGAGGAACAATGCATGATCTACATTCATCAAGGTAGTAAGTTTCTTTGTAGATTCCCAAGATTCAAAAATGGATTAGGATGGAGGGTGGATGGGTGGATGAATGGATGGATGGATGGGTGTGCTTTTTTAAAAAAAATAAGGATATATCATTAGGGTACTTCATTTAGTGGTTCTCTGAATTGTGACCAAGAATTTGAAGGTCATCTAGTCTAACTCATAGGATAAACAATTCTGCTCTGGTCTTGTTTTAAATATTTTAAATAATGCTGCTCTCAAGTGGCATAGAAGATTCATGCCATCTTAAAAAAAGGAAACCATTCTAACTAGGCCTTGTTGCTTCAGAACAGATGACTGTTTCCCATTTGGAAGGGAGAGAGAAATATAACAGCTATTACACACACAGCATCACTCAGCCTGAAAAAAGCAAGGAATTTCTGAACCTATCATTGACCTTTCACTTCCAACCCTCCCAGCCGCCATATTAGTGCGCTCCCACCAAAATACCAGCTTGTGTTTACAGTCTGATTTCTCCTGATGGTGAATGGGCGCATACTCACGAGCACTCGCTCTATGTGCACTCAATGGGATCATGATCTGGAGAGCTGAAAATGTAAACACAAGCTGGTATTATGGTGTAACTAGCGGTTTATGGAGCTTTGTTTGAATATTTAAAAATGGGCACACTGGGCAGAACAAAAGGAGGCAAAAGCTGTGCTGCTACACAGAGGAAACTTGGAAAGCTCCTGATATTCCTTCACAATTCAAGTCTGGAATGTGGGGGATGGGTAGGGAGAGAGGCAGAGAGACAACTCAAATGTGCCCCCCTACTTTCTATTGTCAACTGAACTGATAACACCATTCCTTTTTAAAATGGGGTGGTGTTATTAACACTTCCTTTTCTTTTTCCACTTTCTCAAATATTGTATATTATAGAAAGTTCACAGCTAGCAGACACTGAGCTAAGAGCAGCAAATTTGGTAGGGCTCTTTTCGGAAGGGAACAGAAACAGGGCCGTGGGCCAATATGAGTGAAAGAACCCGTAAAATCAGGTAATACACTCTCAAAGCTAAGTAGGGTTCATCTTATTTGCTATCATAGCTCAGAACATTGGCACAGATACATTAGCACTGGAAGAAGAGCTCTGAGATTCCAAACTTCGTGAGAATGGGAGACATCTTCTTCATGGACCACCTGAAGAGCAGCCAAGATGGAAATTTCCATGGGTGAGGAAAAGAAGAACATCAAGGAACATCCTTGGCTGCAGGGGAATGTTCTCGACAATGTTCTCGATGACTAATGAACCTTCTCCAGAAGCTCAGTTCAGCTCTAGAAATTTCAGCTTCCTTCTCACACACTACTATGAAGGGACATACTACTTCCTGGTATGTATCAATAACTATAAATATATATAATACCTCATGTCTCCAAACTGGTTAATTGTGTGATATAAAAAAGTGATTTTTTTAAAAAAAAAGTAGCTCCACAGACTGGTGAGGACTTTTAAAGTAATCTGATCTAGTCTGACTTGCTTGTCCAGTGTGGTTATTGGGATATAGCATTTAATTTATTTAGTAAATTAGGAAGACCTGGCTTGCTATCCCGAATTACTTTTGAAATTTCCTGGGTATCTTTGGGCCAATCATCCAAGCTTTCACTCCCAAAATCTGCTCAAGGCTGTTGTGAGGATATAAGAGGGAAGAAGAAATGATGTAGACCATCTTAAACTCTTTGGATGAAATACAAGTGTAGGACTTCAATTGAGACATAAGTACTCAATAGTAAAAATCTAAGCATAAATGGTCAAGAGTAAAATTTCTTAAGAGGAAATAAATATGCCCTTGATTGTGTTATCAGGTAGTCACACTTAAACCAACTGAAATCTAGGGAATTACATTTTCGTATTAATTTTAATGGTACGATCATCTTCAGATGGATTTTACTCAGTTCAACTCCCTAATCCTTAATAACTAGACTTCTTTTAGTTCAGGTTTATTAACCTAAAATGCTGTTAGATGTTGGTCAAGAATATTTAACAGTTTTATCTTGGGTTTTAGAATACAATGAAGTTTTGAACTGACACCTGTCTGCAGTCTTTGCCTTCTGACTATTGCACTCACATATTTCTTGTAAACTGAAGAAATTTCCATGCAGTGAGTTTTATATAAGTGTAAACCCCAATTAATATAAATTGCATGACAATTACTGTGGCACCTGCTGTTCAAACTCAGAAAAACTAGTGTACTAGTTAAATTACTGTTTTAATCAACGTAGCAGTTAGCTTGGTATATCTTATTATGAAATGCCTATTGAACTTCTGCGTGACATGGTGGTTGGAGTTAAGACATAACGGTACTAAAAATGCTTCCAATCAGAAAGTGGTTTAACTCTCATTTCTCCATGAAGTTTTCTTGGTAGCATTAGAATTGTTTTTTTCCAGAATGATTTGCTAAATTCCCAGCCTAGCCAATAGCCCTGGAATTCTTCCATAGTCCCTCATCTAATCTAGTGAAAAGAGTGGCAGAATCTGGGGGCAGGGTCAAAAGAGGGATCAGCCTAGAAGCTCTACGTAGGCACAAGCAAGCTAAGTCCAGCCCCCCCTTGAATTCCGTTGACACATATCTAACTCCTAGCAGGTGGTAACTGTTAGTTGAGAATATTCCTGTGCATAGGCATGAGTAGCAATAAATCAGTTTAATTGGACCTTTCATGCCTGACATCCAGCTGATTTCTAGGCCAAACCTTGCTTAGCTTTCAAGTTCAGCTAAGACCAACAATGACCAAGACCAACCCAATCAAAATTGACCTTTGAAAATATTGTTAAGATACTTTACGTAAGTAATAAAATGCAAACTACAATGCAATAAAGAAACAGAAAAGCTTAATAAAAATGAATGATATATGTTGAAACAGTAATCAAACACATATTTATCTGAAACTTTAAAAATCTGGGAAACAATTAGAAATACATTTTCACTTGGATTAATAGAAAGGTAATGTGAATGCCAAGGAATCTATTCGGCTATGAACTGTAGACAATTCCTATAATTCTTTTTTAGCAGGCAGAAATGATGAAATTGGACTTGATGATTAAACTACTGTAATTTATAATTTTAGTACGGCCATTGCAGTGTTGTAGAACGAAAGGACTATAAGGATGAAAAGAAAGAGAGACTTTAAAAAATGAGAAATGAAGAATGGGAAAATGATCTGATTCATATTTATCATTTAACTACATAATTAGACTTAAAACCCAGTATCAACGTATATTGGTGCTGTTGCGATACTTGGTTCAATCAAATCCCATTTTAATCCATTCCCACTAAGGGAAAAATGTGAGTCCTTGTCCCTACAAAATGCTATTTTCAGTAGGCTATTCCACAACTTCCAGGATTATATTAATCATATTTGCCCACTGAGATGAAAGACTGAATGTCAGCTCCCAAATACTCATTCTAAATTGGCTTGCATAGCAGGAATAGAAAACACAATTTTAATTCAGTTCAGGGGGCTTTGTTTGTTTGCTTTATGGCTTCCCCAGCAGCAAAGAAGAGCAAATATAATACCATTATATAAATCCATGCCACCTTCATGCTTGCAATACTGTGTACAATAATAACTCACTCCAATTTTTTTAAAAAAAGAATTTTATTAAGGCATTTTGTTATAATTTAAAAAGCAAAAATTAATATACAATAATTTTTCTATCATGGTGTAACATCACCAAAATATCCATATATGTATACATACATGCATACATACATACATACATACATACATACATACATACATACATACATATATATACACCAAAAATCAGAGAGTAAAATTAGAAAATATTTGCAGATTCTTATCACTCCAATTTTTATTTCCTTAAGAAATTTAAATGATGCCTTTCATGGAAACTTCGAATACTTACATTAAAAAAGAAAAGAAAAACAAAAAGCTTAAAAAAAAATAATAATGTAGTAAATCAGAAAAGAAAAACTCCAGAAGGGAAAAATACCATAAATCAAATCTCTGTTCCCTCTAGATAAATTAATAGTGGTTGTTGAGGGAGGAAAGTATTGTAAGCTACTCTATATTAAGCAAGCCAGTAAAACTATTTCCACTTTTTACCTCACTTTGGAATAGTTGTAGAGCAACTCTGTGGCCCTCATGATGGAGAGCAGGCCACGTTCAATAAAGCCCAGTTAAAAGAAGCTATCACCAGTCTTAGTACAACATGTGAACTACAAACATTATTCCTGAGTTCACATGCTATATTCAGCCATAATGCAGTTGGTTTGATTCTGACTTGACTCACAGAGTGAATCCAACCATTGTGATTAATGCATCATGGAGTATGCTTTAGCACATAATACAAGTCAAATAAATTCTACATTAATCATTAATCTACAATTCTATATTAATCAATGGTTTAGAGCTGTGATGGCGAACGTATGGCATGTGTGCCACTTGTGGCACACGGAGCCATATTGGTGGGCACGCGAGCTCAGCTCTGGCGTGCATGCATGTGCTGGCCAGCTGATTTTTGGGCCTTTTGGGCCTACCGGAAATCAGGAAAAAGGCTGTTTCCGGCCTCCGAAGGGCTTCTGGGGAGGTGGGGAAGGCTGTTTTTGCCTTCCCCAGCTCCTAGAAAGGCTCTGTAGCCTGGGGAGAGCAAAAAACGGGCCAAAAGTGGGGGGGGGAGTGCAGGGGGGGTCGCGTGCACATGTGCGGGGGGCATAGAATTATGGGTGTGGGCATGTGTGCGAGCGACCTCCCCCCTGCACTCCCCCCACTTTTGGCACACGATGGCAAAAAGGTTAGCCATCACTGGTTTAAAGGAATGAGCAAACTGAACTACTTTCCTGTGTCTTACTTTTGCAGGTACTTTCTCTAACTTCTACAGCAGGGATCTTCAAACTTGGTGACTTTAAGACTTGTGGACTTCAACTCCCAGAATCCTTCAGCCAGACAGCTTCCAATTGTGCCAGTTGAAATTTTTAAAGTTGCCAAGTTTGGACACCCCTGTTCTACAGTATTGGTTGTCTACCCCCCGTTCAGCTGAATAAAGGAGAAGGGAGTGAAGCGGGGAAGTAACTGAGTAATCAATCAATGGGGTGATGGAAGGCAAGAAGAAGGAAAGTTTGGTGGGATCTATTGGAAAGGTTCTCCCCTCTCTCAAATGGAAAAATCCAGAGATGAAGCAGAAAGATGAGTTTGCAGCACTGCTGGTATTCTGACCCACGTAAAAAGCTACATATGATAAAGGGACTAGTCCCTTGTGTGGAGAACAAACACAAAACCTCTTTGGCAGTTCGAATAGACACATCCCTATCCCAATGTATTTGTGTTTTCGTGTCTTTTGCTAGCTGATTGCGCTTAAAAAAACGAATGGGCTTTTTCTGAAGTACGGTACATTTATTATGCAAGGTTTATGTAACACAAAGGATGCTGATTAAAAAAAAAAACCTCTGCAGGGAGCTATTTTTTCCTCACCTTCAACAGAGATTTGCACTGGATTTGTTACAAGGGAGTTTTAAGATTCTGGCCTCCCAGATTCAAAATTGTGTGCGGCTTTCCTGTTTTTGTTGTTTCTTTCCTCTGCTCCTCACAGCATAATTTTAAAACATTATTTATGACACGTTCAGTTGCTTGCACAGGCTGCCCAAGTGTAACTGCCATGATAAGGTAGAACATCTTGCCTCGTAATACATTATTCTATGTACAAACCTTTACAAAGACAGCTTGTGAGCATTTCACAAATTATAATAATGGAACCACCTACATGTATAGCCGTGTTGACAGATCTACATCATCTTATTTTCACCTGCAGTAAGTTCACACTCAGCTGCTACAGGAATATGCATGCCTCTCCTCTAAGAATGTTCTGAGAATATATGCATGCGTGCTGTTTCATACAAATATTGAACAGCAATGGCTCGATAAAAGTCTATTAGTTGTGACGAATTTCAAAGAGCATAGGAATGTAACTCTCGCCCCATCATCCCTGCATTCACACAAAGCAGGAAAACTCTAAAAACAGCTGGGCCACTTAGGTATTCAGCCATTGCTTTTATACCAGATGGACATTGCTTCATCCTTAGACAGCAGAAGACTTGCAGTGCTTAAGCAGTTTTGAAGAATTGCACAAGCTGGCATTTTCTATGGGTTTCTGTAACTGAAATGCAACCTTACTTGTGGGTTACCTATATTATGCAACAACTGATTGCAGGGCTGGTAAGGGATGTGGGCAAGCTGAGTTGTGGGAGGCGCAGAATCAACATATTAGACATGACTTCCAACAATGATGGTGGGACTGCCCTGCATTTTGTCGGAACCTTTTTTTTACTTTTTTTTAGCTTTTTTTTTTTACTACCTATTGCCCGAACCAGTAGTAAAAAAATGCTTTAAAAAAGTTTTTAAAAAGTTCAGACAATCAGCTGTGCCGTGCCATCCCCAGAACTTTTTTTTTTACTTTTTAAAGCATTTTTTTACTACCAGTTCAGGTGAACCAGTAGCATTTTCACTACTGGTTCGGGCGAACAGCCCCGAACTGGTAGCATTTCACCCCTGGCTCTACCATTTTACTAAGGGTATTTGCCATGGTGTGCCAAAGGATGAGTGGAAAGGGAAGCCTGAGACTAGACACAGCCAGTTCCTGCTCATGGTTTGTGAAATATATCAGATTGCTCCCAGCCCATCCTCCGCTTAGAAAAAAATGTAGCAACCATTTCTCAAGGTCCAAAAGACTAGACAATTGATTTAGCAATAAGTGATAACATTTGGACTTATGAAGCATCAAAAAGAGTGTGTTTGTCTATCCTACAACAGACGCCAGTTTTGTTGAGGTTGGTCTAGGTAAAAGTTTCGTGATAGGTTGGTCTTGATAGGTTGGTGTAGGTAAAAGTTTCAGACTAAATAGGATGGATTCTAATGAAAGATTCCATCATATTTAGTCTGAAACTATTACTTATACCAGTGATGGCTAACCTTTTTGCTGTCACATGCCAAAAGCGGGGGTCACGGGTCCCCATGCCCACACCCATAATTCAATGCACCCTACCCCCCCGCGCATGTGCACATGACCCCCCCACATTCCCCACGCTTTTGGCACGCGATGGCCCGGTGGACCTGGTAGGCCTGTCTTTCACCCTCCTCAGGCTCCCCCACCCCCAGAGGCCCTCTGGAGGCCAGAAACGGCCCGTTTCCCAATTTCCAGTCCCACCATTCGCCATCACAGACCTATACCAACCTAACTTAACAAGATTGACATCTGTCGTAGAATAGACAAACACACTCTAATCATTGATTTTCATAGATGGATTGCAGGCTATACTTTAAAATGTATTGTTTGACATTTTTCAATGGGAAAATTGTATGTAAAAGAAAGCAATATGTGTGCGAGAGAAAGAACAGAACATAGTTATGTGTATTGGAGCCGTGCAGAGTTTGCATTTGGAGTTGAGTGGCATCAAATCAATGAATGAATTAATCAATCAATAGAAATTGTTTTTTTAAAGAAATTGAAAGCATTATAAGCAGAAGAAAGAGTTTTTTAAACATTGGTCATATGCAAGAAGTACCACTGGGCAAAAGGCATCAAATGTGGTGCTATATAGGTCTTTAAAAAAAGAAAATGAAACAACAGCAGTGGTCCTGCCTGTACAGTTGTCTTCTTCAGAACTTTGCTCATCAATTTATAATTCCAAGAAAAAAAATGAAGGTATTGAATCATGGCTGAGTCAATTTTCTTAGCAGAATGTTCAATGGCTTTTAATAATTACAGAAAATATAAGGGGAAAGTATGTTCCCTTGTTAAGTGTATGCACACAGAAAATGTAGGGAGAGATTGTGCTTGATGGAGAAGAGAAAGAAAAAAAAGTGCTCTGAGTAGGGAACTAAATGGAAGCAGGACAGTTAATTGTCCACATGTGCCTCCCTGGACATCTTACCCAATGCCATCAATTCAAAGGCTAAAAATACATTGAGTGTGTAAGGCTTTTTGCTGGGCGCTTGTTGTAAAGGAATGGACCTGCAACAGAGCCATGCAGAATTCACAGGTAAAATAAAAGGGCTTTGCGGTACACAGAGATCTGCATGTAACTCCTGTCTGCAGCTTCTTAAATCAAAGGGTTCTTTTCACAGGATAACACTGCAGCTCCAGAAGGCAGCAGAAAATTGCAGCTGCTTTAAGAAGCTGCAGACAGGTGCTCCATCCATGCCTCCGTTCATGCCTCCAAAGCAACTTTTTGCCCTCGAGTCTGAATCAGTTCTCTAAGGCTACAGAGACCTAATCTGTAGCTTTATAGAACTGCGTGTTCTTTTGCTTCTGTCTGTGCTCTGCTTCCACAACTTCATTTGAAGCAAATTTGAGAAAGAGGCACTCCAGTATTCTCCTACCCAAAGGAAGCAAAATCTGCGTAGTCCTGCCCCTATTGCTTCTTACTGCTGAGAGAGCAAGATTGCATCAGCTACATTGGAGAATGCAATCAGAATCCGGGGAGTAGTCCTGTATAGTATACCTCCCAAAACCTTGGGTTCAACTTCAGCCCGTCCCCTCAATAGTCACTAATACAATGTAATTATGAATATTATATGGAAAAAGAGAAAAGTGGGAAACAAAATTTTATAATTATAAAAGTAAGTCCTTGTGAACCTTAAATGAAGAGCCCTTATCTTGCTGACAATTGTCTCATGCCCACCAAGGTTGGGATACTTCAGCCCTGGCACATTAGTCAAAGGCCTTGCCCTTCTCCTTCAAAAGACGATTAAAATAAAGCAAGTGAAATATCACCATTTAAGTTCCAATCTCTTTCCAAACAGAATCTCTATTCTTATATTTGAGCATTATTAAGTATTTATTGAATTAAATGGTGCCATCTGTTTGTTTTTTTTAATACTTATTGTCATTTTCTTCTTAAAGAAAAAGGATAGGAATAAATTTGAGAATATTGTCAAGTTAAATGTCTAACCCATTCGTATCACATCCCCTCATAGTCCTGCAAGGGTTAACATAACCACAAATCCCATCATTCCACCTTACCTCTGACTCCTCCCCTGGGTATAAGAGGTCCCACCACAAGGCCATCCAACAGTTCCAGATGTGTACCTGTAAGAGAGAGACAAAGGTCAGTGGTTATCAACTGAATGGGCCTAGGACCATTTCAGGCCTGCAATAAAGAAATTAAAAGAAGATATACTTGTGTCTTATGAGTTATTGGGTTAGATTCATCATCCTCACAAATACAAAGAAACAAAATACGATTTCTGTACTCGAGAATCTTTTCCTCCTTTGAAGTAAGATATCTGAACAATGTAGTACAAATTAATGTCTAGTTATTTTAATACTGTATATGTTTTGCACGGCCTTAACAGAATTCTCTTTTGCTCCACAAAAATGATGCAATGATAACAATGGTGATATAGCTTGGGCTTACTCAGCCCAAGCATTGTTGGGCTGAGTAAATGCATTTTGTTTCCAGGTACAGTAAATGCTTCTAGAAATTCCTAAACCAGATAGCAAAGTTCTGCCATTTATCCCCTGCACTATATTATTCAGAAGTATATTGCTTGCTTTCATGGATAATTCTTACTTAGTTACTGTGTTATATATTTACACCCCGACCCCTCCAGAGGTCAGGGCAACAAGCAAACCTGCTACCATCATCATTCTTGTAAGACTTTCTTAAGTGAAGGGCTAAGAGAAAAAGATCAGCCAAAGCAGGAAGTTGTAACCAATTTGGTCTTCCCAGTTGGTCTGCTTTTGTTCTTGTTTCTCCATGAATTTATGTGGAACAAGTCAATTCTTGTCAGGGCTGCATAACTGATAGGTTACCAAACATGTGACTTGTCATGCTTGCTAATCCTATTTTAGCTGTTTGTTCTCTGGTGGGACACACAGCTGGTGTAGAAGTTAGTATAAGTTTCAGGAGATGGTGCAGCAAACAGGAAGAAGGCGGACTAATGAAAAGCAGGGAAAGAAACAAAATGGGGAACTCAGAGACTGTTATATCTCAAAATGTTATGCAATAAGTAGTTTTAAGTTACATCTTATTCTACTATCTGTCGATTGTGCTTACACTCTTACTTCAGCTTTCCTTTCCTTTACAGGCCTGCTATGTCTCTGGGTAATACCTTAACTCAGTGGTGGGATTCAAGTAATTTAACAAGCGGTTCTCTGCCCTAATGATTTCTTCCAACAACCAGTTTGCCAAACTGCTCAGAAAGTTAACAACCGGTTCTCCTGAAGGGGTGCGAACTGGCTGAATCCCACCCCTGCCTTAAGTGCAGGATAACTGGTCCCACCCAGGGGTGGGTTCTAAAAATTTTTGCTACCGGTTATGTGGGTGTGGCTTGATGGTCATGTGACAATTCTTTAGGATTTAGAAGAGGTACTGGTCTACCAGGCTTTTAACTGCTTGCAGAGCTGTGCCAATCTACCCATTTATTTTTGCAGGCATTGGTCTACCTATTTATTTTTGCAGGCACTGGTCTACTCATATATTTTTGCAGGCACTGGTCTATCCTTTTATTTTTGCAGGGACCGGTTTACTCATGTATTTTTGCAGGCACCGGTCTACTCATTTGTTTTAACACTGAGCAGCTGTAGGGCGGCCCTTTGAAGCCTGCGGCAAGAGTTTAAACAGTTTTTTTCCCTCTAGCCATCAGCTGGGACTCAGGAGGCAGCAATAGATTGAGGGTGGGGCCAAATAAAAGGTAAGAATAATGCGCGGGTGGGTGAGGGGGCAGAACCGGTTCGGTGATGTCATATCGTCACTGCTCAGCGGAACCGGGAGGAACCCACCACTGGTCCCACCCCACCCCACCCCATGGAAATATTTGAAATAAGAACTCATAGGAAGGGAAAAGTTTATGAGTTCAGACATCCAAGCAAAAAAAGGATAGTAACAAAGAGGTAAGAGCTTTCAATGATATTGTTGACTAAATGTAGTTTCTTATGCTTTTGCCTTTGAATAGAATGAAGAAACCTACACTTTTGAGTTGGATGAATTTGTGTTTTCTTCACTCTAAAGATGCAGTGCAAGCTGTATTTCAATAACATTGCACTCTGTGTATAATGAATACTTCTAACTGAACATGTATCAACTGTCTAAAATAACAGAATTTCATCCAACATTCTGTGAGTGGATTTTTGCTTGTCCAGTGAGACTTTCCCTGCTATCATCCCCCCAATCTGCTCCAAAACATTCCCCAGCAGATATGGGATGCCAGGATGAATTTGTTCCACTGGCAGATGTCTTTCTGTCAACTGATTGTCAATTGGATTCAACCCAGAAAGAATAATTCAGCCAGTTTTGTAATTCAGATACTCCGAATGGTCATATCACATGCCCCATTCCAGATACAATTCTAAACACAAAACCAGTAATTTTGGAAAGATTGTGTCTCTAATGTCATTATACTTTTGAGGAGAGATAATCATTCAAACATATGCTTGCTATTCTAAATATGGCCATTTGCTATCTTGCCATCAAAACTTAGATAACTTCTATATTTTTTTCTTAATCATGCTAAACTAACCTGGGCCTGGTGGCTCAGCAGACTGATATATTAACACCAGCTGTCTGCAATTACTGTAAGTTCGAATCTCACCAGGCTCAAGGTTGACTCAGCCTTCCATCCTTTCTAAGGTAGGTAAATTGAGGACCCAGTTTGTGGGGGCAATAAGCTGACTTTGTATAAATATACAAAAGAATGAAGGCTATTGCTTAACGCATTGTAAGCCGCCCTGAGTCTCTGGAGAAAGGCGGCATATAAATCAAAATTAAATAAATAAAAAATCATAAATTTTCCTCTGAATACAGGAATGTACATTTAACTTAGTTATCGATTAGACTTCATCTGGCACTTTTGGTTGGGTACCAGAGTTGCACAATAGACCCCAGGAAAGAGGATGCAGCTTTATTCTCCATAATTCCCCAAAGTAGGATATCAACCAATGGGTGGTAGTTTAACAGAAAAAGATCCAAACTCAAAATGAAGAATAATTTCTTGTCCATTAAGAAATTAAGCAATGGTACAACCTGCTTCTTGGAGTGTTAGGGGCTTCATTGCTGGAGATTTAGATAACCATTTCTCTAAAATGAGGATTCTTAGAGGATTTTTTTTGGTTTGAGGATTCTTGCTCTGGTTTAACTGGAAGACTTCCAACATCCGTGCTAGCCCTGTGATTCTATGAAGTGGGCAAACCGAACGCAGTTCTGAAGAAAAAATACTTTAGGAATATAAATCCCAGAATTCTCAGTGAACAACACTGATAAGTAGAAAAGCCCATAGCCATAGGCCCAACATGTGGATGATAGCAAGTTATGGATGCCAGTATTAAAGCTGGAGGTTGCTTCCCCAGGAATGAAGCCAATGAAGACTTAACTAAGGAGGAGAAAATTTCCTGGAGATGCAGAAACAATACTGGATGCAGGAGCAACCTCAGGTTACAAATTTGTGTGCCTTGGGGGAAGTACCAGGGAAATCACCATGGAAAGCTAATCCACTGACAATTACTATTTGTTCCTTACCTGGATCCAGCTTTATTTCAACAGCTCCCAGCTATCCCATTATTAATACCAGAACCTGCAGAGAACCTTTACTTTGCAACTTACTTGATTAGATAAAAAAGAAAAATAGGATTTCATGTGGATGGGATAATAGTGTGTCCGACGTGCTACTCACCTGGGCTGATGATACACACATAAAACATTCTGGATCTGTTGTAGACTTTGAGAAAAGCCTGGTCAACACTGCCTAGCAGAAAGAATGTATGATTTAAAAAAATAATAAAAGAAGTATAATTTAGAAGAAGGTATTCTGGAATCTGGTGCTTGAGTGGAAGAAAATAACATGGTGATCGGAAAACCTTACGTTTTATCTGAGAACCTATAGTGTATTCTCTTCCTTTATGGAAAGTTAGTGAATTGGATGAGAACTTGAACTGCATAGATCAGATCAGAGGTGAAAGAGAGCTGAGCTGGGAGAGGAAGGAAATGATGGAAGTCTCATAAATGATAACCCTCACAAATAATAAGGACAATGTTATCTAGAGGCACATAAATTAAGTCCCTTAGACAAGGAAAGGAGATAAACTTGCAGAGTCCCTTTGCTCATTACTAATTACTTCCATGTCTGTTGCTCCTAAAGGTACAGAAGATCAAGTCATGGAAACTTGAATTTCAACATGACTATCGATACAGACATTCCTAATATAAAGATTTTTCTAGGAATTTCCAGGACTAAGGATTTCTGGATTCCCTTCCTCTTGTATCTTTCACCACTAAATTGTCAGAATATATTCATCAACTGGAATAGGACATGGTAACAAGGTCAGCCAATGTATAGGTATAGCAACTAAGTCAACCAATGAGGGCTGTTTGGGAGCTAGGACAGACTGGAGCCAGGGTGTGTCTTTGTCTGCAGCTTCTGAGTCTGTGCAGAGAAACTGAAACTAGTCTGCTCTGCTGAAATGAAACTAACTGTTCTCTCCTGCTTTGTGTTTTGCTTGTAACTGCTACTACATTGAAGAAGAATCTATATTGGTATTGTACATTTATCTTCATGTATATAAAGAAGTTAATGAATCCTGCTGTATCAGTCTGCCTGTATGTGCTTTCTGGATTTGATTTTGCAACAAACTCTGATATAAATAACTGAATTAACAGGGAAGGGTTCTTTGCTTGTTAACCGCGTGTACTGGAGCAACTGAGGTTATTTTGAATGATCTAGTGGTGATATTTATTCATTTGCTTACTTTGTAAGAGAATTTTTATCTTAAACCTTATTCCTGTGTTAAGCTCACGCAATTAGTGGTCTTTTATTAAAATGACACAGATGGTGTGCTTAACACACATTTGCATACTGTTACTTATTTTAATGCCACAACTACTGCAAAAAATGTTCTATTGCTGACTGCTAGCAAAATCGGTGCATAGAATGGATGGTAGCTTTTGACCTTATTTTTTTCCTGGGGGGGGGGGGGGCTCAGTCCTTTAGGAGTCAATAAATCCAGTGAAAGAGACAGCCAGATTGGTCTTTTGCAGCAAAGCAGGAGAATTCTTCAGCAATGTAATCCACATTTATTCTGCCAGAAATCTAATGTTTAAGCCATGATAAATGCCATGGGGTTTGTGGCTTGTGTATTTGCATGGCAATGTGTATGTGCGTGTTTTTTTATTATTATTTTTATGTCAGCCTAATATCCTTGTAAGATAGAAGCCAATAAGAAACTAAGCCACATTTGTCTAAAAAAGGGAGTGATGGTTTTCTTTATAGACAAGGATCAAGATCAAGAATTTATAAAGGAAATAAGTAAAAAAAAGCATTTTTAAAGTTGGAGAAAAAAAGTTTGGGAATTTGTATTCATAATTCCTTGAGTTAACAACAACATGCTGAACAGATGTATATAGATTTGCTCATTTGGAGTCTCTGGCCTGTAATAATAAGGGCATTTCTGATTGAAGTGTTGCAAAAAAATAGGTTTTTTTTTTTTAAAAAATAACACCATACTTGCAGTTTGAAGTCATTATTATATTGTCCAATTTCTGTTCCTCGAGCACAGAATTTTATGAGTGCCAAGATAATGTGTGTGTGTGTGTGCATAAAGTTGATTACGCTGTACCTAGTTGCAGGCTATATAATCCCTTATATATTACAGCAAACGTGTAATTTATTACAATGTTGGTAAAAATTATTTTAATGCCACTACTGCAAAAATGTTCTATTGCTGACTGCTAGCAAAATCAGTGCATAGAACGGATGGTCAATTTTCAACGAAGCATTGGAAAACATTGATGCTGGCCTCAAAGTAAATGGTGTTCAGATCAACAATTAAAGATATGCTGATGATACAGTTCTGCTTGCCTATTAAGCATGAAGATCTTCAGCTCCTCATCAACAGAATCTCAGAAATATCTGAAAAATATGGCTTGAAGCTTAACACCTCAAAAACCAAGATCATGGTCATCAGCAAACAACCCATTAATTTACCACTGATAAATTTGGAAGGAATACCACTAGAAAAAGTTGAAAGGATCATGTATCTCAGTTTTAATTTACATGAAACCTGGGACATGATCAGTGAAGTAAAGATAAGGATAGAGAAAGCTCGAACAGCATTCTTCAAAATGAAAAAGGTCTTCTGCAGTCACAACATAAGCCTAAGACTGAAAATCAGGCTTGTCAGATATTACATCTTTTCTATCCTGCTTTACGGAGTAGAGAGTTGGTCTCTGACAGAAAACCACTTGAAGAAACTAGAATCATTTGAAATATGGATTTACAGATGGCTGTTATGTATAAGCTGGGTTAACAAAACCACAAATGAGGAGGTGATAAGCCGCCTGGGAAAGCAAAGGGATATCATCAAAGCCATTAAAAAGCAAAAGTTAGAATATTTTGGAAATGTGATGCGACACCCAGAAAAATACAGCATCCTTCACTTAATCCTCCAGGGAAAGATTGAAGGCAAATGAGGTCCAGACAGAAGAACAACATCATGGCTTCAAAACCTATGGGACTGGTTTGGACAAAACTCAACAGCATTTTTTCATGTGGCTGTTGACAAAAATAGGATTGCCAACATGATCGCCAACGTCCGATGATGGATATGGCACAAGAAGAAGTAGTTGGTAAAAATTACCAGTTTACTGATTTTAAATGGAAGATCTCAGCATTAAATGGACAAAGTTAGTATTTGTCAGCTCTTTGAGGAAGTCCAGACAGGATACCAAAACCATGAATACCAATACTATCTATATTGTATGGTAACAGTAACAAAATCTTGCAAATCTGAAATCACTTCTTCCCTTGGCTTTATTTTCCAGAGGACTTGAAAGATTCTTCTGAAACCCTTTCTGTGTCCCCATTCTTTCTGTGTGTTGAAATATCTCTTGTCTGACTATTGTCTAAGCTGCCGCACCTCCTCCTCCTACCTCCCAAGGTTATTCTCACAGCCCATTACAGTATTTGGATGGGAAATCTAGGAAATTCCAGGGCTGTGGACTAGATTAAGAAGCTGAAAAGCAACTTGGAAGAAGGCAATGATAAATCATTTCTATATTATTACCAAGAAAACTGCATGGGTTTCAATTCAAGGGTTTCTTTATTTTGATTAATTTACTGTAAAGGCCAGGTGTGTCTGCAGGATGTGATCAAAAAGTCAACATTATAGCCATAATGATTAAAACTCTGCCTGTTTTTTATGTGTGCCACACATTAAAAAACAGGTAGAGCTATGTCTGCATAATGTCATGACTACCATTTTTGATCATTATCCTATGGCTACCTCTAGAAAGCACTTACTGGCGTATACATGGAATAACATTAGTTTTCTTCTATTTTTGGAATATTGTCATAAGATCTAGGAAACTACCCTGTTTCCCCCAAAATAAGACATCCCCTGATAATAAACCCAATTGGGCTTTTGAGTGCATGGCAATAAGGCTAAGCGCTTATTTCAGGGTTCAAAAAAATAAACGACAGTGTCTTATTTTTGGGGAAACACGGTATTATATAGCAATTAACGTATACACAAGCAGGAAAAGGATTTATAGCCCAATCATATTTATAGATAAATAACAGCTGCATAATTTTGAAGCAATAAATTTTAGGATAATATAACAATGACATTCACTAACTTAATGCATGTGATTTTAATTGGAATGATATATTGATATGTTGGTATGTTTATACATAGACCATAAAAAGGACATCACTTAAATATATTTACTTAGCTAATTTCCAGTTCATCTTCAGCTGAAAAACATTTCTAAATTCTTGTCTGCAAATGTTGATACATGAACTTAATGAAATATTAATATTTTCCCCAAATAATCAATATTGGTACTTGATATTCAGGTTAAAGACAGTGTTTGGTGTTTGACAGTTAATTATCCTGCAATGGTATCGGATTGCATTTTGCAGTTCACAACTCCAAAAGATTTTGTATTGGACATCAACCAAAATCAAAGCAATCAAATGATGGCAACAAATATGAAGCACTCCAAATTCGTATTTTGAGATAAAATGTCACATTCATGATTGATATTTTCAATATCACTTTCAGTGACTGGTTGGATAAACATTATATCAAATATCAAATAAATAGGACATGTTCATATTCAGAATGTCCTTACCCCATCTACCAAAAGCTGTCCACCATCTTCTTAACTATGCTTGCTGAAGATGCTGACTTTCAGATTTTGTAGAGAGACAAAATAATGGTTCAACATTTTTTAAATTTTGAATACCTTTTGTATAACATCTCTCACTGCCTTAAGAAAAAGCCAAGGCTGCTACTGATACAGATCATTCAGTAAAACAAAAACAATATAACATAAATACCATGTTTCCCCAAAAATAAGACCCTTTCTTATATTTTTTTTGAACTCTGAAATAAGCGCTTGGCCTTATTGCCATGCGCTCAAAACCCCAATTGGGCTTAATATCAGGGGATGTCTTATTTTTGGGGAAACAGGGTAGTTACGGAAAAGCAGTAAATAGCACAGGAAAAACTCAATCAAACAGATATGGTAAGTAACAAATAAATTTGTCTTCAAATGACACAGCTACTATCATCATCACCATCGATATATCTCCTAGGGGAATTACGCCATTATTTCCATTTCCAGAGGTGAAAAACAAGATGTCTCCTTCCATCAGTACTGACTCTGCTGACTTCACAGATATATCACAGGAACAGTACCAAAGTGACATGGCATTGTTTTCTAGGATGTTTTTACAGCATACCTTCAGGGCTATAGGATTTCCTGGTAACTTCTCATCCAAGTATTAACCAGCTCTGATCCTTCTGCTTAGGTTTTGTAAATCATCTAATTGCTATCCAGTTAGACACTTTTCTAGAAAGAATTAGAAAAAAAAGGCCTGTCTGCATTACTAAGGCCTTACCACCTATAGTGGTTTGACCCTATACTCCCTCATTATTACAGTTTAGAAAGGGCTCAAAACATATCTATTTACCCTGGCCTTTTAATTCCATTGTTTAGTTTTATGTTTTACATCTGTCGTTTTCAAATTTGGTTTTTAGGGGCTTTTTTATTGAATCCTATGAAACATCACAACCATTAATGGGGTGGGAGGCAAACAGATCTTCAAATAAATTAATAAATTTAATGTGCGGAAAAAAAGATCATTCAGAACCATCTACAAGGAGGTGGGGAGTTAAAAGATCAAAATAGTAGTCACAACTGCATGATGGAAGTTCAGGCTCTTTTTTGTGTGGGTCATGCAAAATCATATTGTGGTTTTCAGCTGCTTAGGACTTTGAAATTGTTCACTAATACTTTGACTTTCCAGTATAAGAAATGTTCATTTAGTATGTTAGTATGCTAATTTGTAAGGTTGTACAATGCTCTGGATTCAGCTTTATGCATCAGTTTGTAAACATGGTCTATACTAGAGGTGGACAAACTGTGGCCAGCAAGTTGCATATATCCCCAATCCCATATTCTGAACATAGCCAACTGTAGCTAAATAAACATTATTTAAAAATCAGGTACAATATGATATGTGCTCCCAGGCACTAAATTATTATTGAATTAAGGCACAGGTATTAAACCCGCAGTGTCACATTGCCATCATATGATTTGCAACATTTTCCCCTTCATGGAGCTGGGTGGGCGTGGCCTGTATGTGATGCATCCGGCACAAGGGCCAGCAATTTGACACACCTAAATTAAGGGGTACAGAAGAGGTGGGCAAGCTCAGGCCCAGAGTCCAGGGTTGTCTAAGTTGGTCAGGAAGAACTGATTCTACCTCCCTCACCTCCTTCAACTTGGCTGGTGCCCTGCATTCTCATCCTGAGGTGGATTTGACTAGCTTTGTTTCCCCTCCTGCAACAGCAGAGTTGTGGCCCTAGACAAAGCAGCCACTGCCAGCTGTGATGTGGCAGATATAAAAGGACCAAATGTGTGGCACTAATGAGGCAACTGGACTTTGTTTTTCTCTGAAGACGTTTCGTTTCTCATCCAAGAAACTTCTTCACTTCTGACTGAATGGTTGAGGAGGGAAGGATAGTTTGAAAGAGGGGGTCAAAGAGGCCATCTATATTAAGATTGAAAAGCACTCTCTCAACAGAGGGGGAGGGATACAATACTACATATCTCCACATTACAACATAGTCCTTTCAACAGTTCCAAGAAGGTTCCACACCCATTCGCACTATTCAGATGAACCTGCAGCCACAGATAAACCTCCAAGTGGCCTCAACAACTCTCAGAAAGAGTGCAAAAAATATAAATCCTTCCATCATCCACCATTCAGTCAGAAATGAAGAAGCTTCTTGGATGAGAAGTGAAACATCTTCAGGGAAAAACAAAAGTCTAGTTGCCTTTTGAAAAAGCACCTTTGGGACAACCATGATCTGGATGACTGAGAATTTCCACAGACATTTAACAAGGCAATAAGCAGCAAAGGTGGGGAGATGAATCAATCAATTCTGCTACTTGGGATCATGAATTGGTCCCGTCTCTCTCATGGAGGAAGAGATGCCATTACCAGTTTACCAGAGATGAATAGCCAGCCCAAGGCTCCATAAAGCCCCTGTGCCTCCCTTTGCCACTCTTGGAGCCCTACCAGACCAAGATCCAGGAGAAATCTGGTACTACTACTTTGATTAGCAAATGTTAGCAGACAGAGGCCTTCATAAGCTAAAGCTCAGTTCAATAGATGGTTGCTAAAAACTGATGGCATAGCTTTCTGCAATTTTGAGATGGGATTATTTTAAAAATGTAATGGCTAAAATAGCTGTAGTGTTGTTGTTTTTAAAAAAGCAATTCTCTGCCCAACAATCTATTTTTAAAAATCATATAAAATCCTGGGCAAACCACTTTGGATTATCACCCTGCCCATTGCACCTCCCCATCCCCACTAAAAAAAATATATTAAGCATTGCCTCGGGGGTTGCCAATCCCCGTCTGGATAGGAATGCCATCTTCACTGTTTTGATTTTCTATTGCGTATGATTGAATTTCTAAATGAAGCTTTTCAAACATACTGAGGATTATGATGGCTATTCCTGGCTTTGGATTCCTGGCTGCCAATTCCCAGGCTGCAGAGGCTTTGGGTAGCCTCCAGGCTACTTCCAGATAAAGTATTTGCAAGCTAGTTGCTCATTGTTTCCATGTTCTTTCCAATGCCATATGCAGGAATCATTTTGATTTGTTCGTCACTTGTAATACAGCTACATCCATCTAATTAGTCCGTCTGCTTCTAGCAATTCAGTTTTATACTACTTAGATTTATTTGCGGCTGCAACAATTCGTACATTCAGAAATGCATGGCAAATGATACTCTTGCATGGAACTTGTAACCCTAAAATCATTTGTGGGTAGCTTTCAAGCATTGGATTAGTCGCTAACATACAATAAATTAAATAATAGTTGCATGTACACAGAGAAAAGAATATTCAACTTACCAATTCCAACGCTGTTTTTTTCCATTTCTCTGCTAATTTTGTCTCTAGACTGATAGACTCAGAAGCTTTTATTTGTTTTTACTGAATCCAATTCACTATTCACATCATATAAAATCTGCTATTCCTGAACTTTATCTTGTTTTTAAAAAATTCTTTAAATAAAATTTCTTTATTTAAGCACTGGTGGGAATAATAGAGAAAAATGGTAATAATGTTGATTCTACACAGCTTATTTAACTATGACTGGTCGTGGTAATATTTTGAGAGGAATACTATAAGATGAATGGAAATGAATATATAAACCCCTTTCTTAGGTTCTCTCTCAACAATTGTATAGGAAACATACTTCAAAATTATATACCTTGGCACTTCATTCCGGTTAATAGGTATTCTAAACATGAAAATTTAATCAACTATCTACATAAGGTTATAAGAGACTATGGAAGAGATAAATATTATGAACTGAATGTCGGTGTGTATAATGTTAATATTAATAGTGTCCTTGCCTTGTAAACTGTTAAGTATTTATTTGAATTTATGAAACATTGCTATTTGTATAGCCACTAAAATGAAATAATACCCTGTTTCCCCCAAAATAAGATATCCCCTGATAATAAGCCCAATCGGGCTTTTGAGCACATGGCAATAAGGCCAAGTACTTATTTCAGGATTCAAAAAAATATAAGACAGGGTCTTATTTTTGGGGAAACACAATATATACCATATTTTTCAGAGTATAAGATGCACTCCCCCCCCCAAAGAGGGTGAAAATTTGCCCCGCCCAACACCAGCCTCCGGAAAATGAGGCACACGGAGGTGGCAATAGGCTATGGCAATCCCTGCAGCCTGAAACAGCTGATCTTCAGGAGTCCGATCCAACCAACAATCAGCTGCTTGTGCTAATAAGGCTGTGCTGAAGTGAAGCTGAAACGGGCCGTTTGCTGCAAGATGGCAAATTGCTGGGAGGCAGAGGCAGGTTTTTTTTCTTGTTTTCCTCCCCCAAAAAGGTAGGTGCATCTTATAGTCCGGAGCGTCTTATACTCCGAAAAATACAGTATATATCGGTATGTGTGTGTGTATGTACTCATCCACCGACACACAAACAAATACATACCGATAGGTATTCAATTATCTTTCAACATCCATGCTATCAGTTTTCATTAAAGAAAGATAAGAGTTTCTTTAGTTATATATTCTGATATAAAATTTACATTGGACCGAATGTTCGTGTACACTGTATTTCAAAAACTTACCAAATCTATTAGATCACAGAAGACTGGGTTGGGGGGAGTGGAAAATAAATGTATGCATAAATTATTGCTATTATTGCACTGTGTTTGATATTACCAACTTTTGCCTTGAGCTGAGAATCTATTTTCAAATCTTGATTTTCTTTTGTTTAGCAAGATAAACAAAAGAAGTAAGTAAGATAAGACTTTTAAAATGGAACAATAATAACGTATTTTAGACATTGACATTATTATTTTTTTTATTTCCATTTTTAAGATGTGGTAGTCTAGTCCAGTATGTGAATTAAATATTTCACCTACTGGATCAGACCACAGCAAAATAAGGCTGCAAAAAGATTGCCCTTCAGCATAAATGATAATTTGGAACTGTTTAACAACATATGGTCTCTTTTGCTTGACATATATATATTCTTAATCATTTTGATGTATATTTTACATCAAAATATAAAATACCATCTGTCAAAAGTAACAACTTGGATATTGGCTTTACAATACGCAATTAATTCGCTGTATTTCCTAATGTAAATATTTCTCCTGTTTCCTCTCTTTTCTTGTTTTGAATATGTATTTATTTTACAGTATTCCAGTATATGTATCAGTCATTAGAAGACAATACTATGACTTGATATATCATTAAAAGTAACAGTGGGAATCTGTTTTCACTCTGTATGCTAAAAACCAAAGACATGTACAAGTCATCTTTAAAAATCTGTATAATTCCATCGAAATCTATGGCAATTGTGACATTTATTTTCATGCTTCCTGATAGTTGAATCCTATAGAATCAATCAAGTTATGTGTGGATAATATTCTATCTACCTACCTACCTATCCTGCCTTTCAGTCAGATTTTACTTGGGGCATCTACATGGACGAGATTTCTAGGCAACATTTCCAGAAATACCTTGACATTACCTTCTTTCTAGAACTGGATCCCAGGTCACTAAGCTGACTTTATTGCTTAAGGCAGGAGTGAAACTAGTCTAGTAACTTAACTACTAGTCCAACCTGGCTCTCATTTTTTTATTAAATCTGACTCAAAGGCAGGATGGGTGGCAGAGGTGGTATTCAGCAGATTCTGTTCTGGAGAACCGATAGCGGAAATTTTGTATAGTTCAGAGAACCAGTAAATACCACCTCTAACTGGCCATCTATTCTCTGCCTCCCAAGTCCCAGCTGATTGGGAAGGAATGGAGATTTTACAGTAACCTTCCCCTGCCATGCCCACCAAGCCACACCCACAGAACCGGTAGTAAAAAAATTTCAATCCCACCACTGGTGGGTGGGCGGGTAGGTAGGTAGACAAGATACCCATACATAACTTGATTAATAGGTTATGGTTAGTACAATGTGTGAACTAAGTCTATGTCATCTTGAAATATTGATTGAATGATAGCCATAAGTAGACCTGTATTCATTTAGTGGGCTGCTCTACTTAATTCTATCTGTAGCCCTTCCTTTCCAAAAAAATCTATTTTTATCACTATGGGATCATCTGGAATGGTATTTGATTTAGCATAGGAATGTACACTTGAAATGATAAAACTATTATGTTCCTAACATGATTTTGCACTATTTTGTACTAGTCAGTTACACAAATTCAAGATTCCATTCCATTATACTGTAGTCACATGCAGCACAGCCAGTTCTGTTGCAATATCTATAAACTAGCAAGTTTGTGCCAATAATTATTATGATATAAAGTGCATAAAGTAGTAAATAAGTATTTAATTCTGGAACATGGTTTTGCTGCACAGTTTAGTTTAAAAATGCCTTTAAAATGGAAACCTATACATATTCATCTATAATCATATTTCTTGTCAAAAACTGAAACTGCCATGCTCTTAACAATGATAACTTAAGGAGGGGAGTCTTGGTTCCATAGGGTGGTTGCTTCAATTTCTGAATATTTATATGTGGTTACATGATTGCTAAAAGCTTGAGAAATACTGATCTAATATGACAAAACCAATGGTCAGATAGTTTAAGTTACTATATCTGGATTGGGGGGAAAAATCCAAATAACTCAATGGCAGCAGAGTGTTTTTAAAAATCTCTTTCCTGTCATCTAATTGTCTTCCAGATTTTTACAGCCCATATTTGGTAGCAAAAGAAGCTTCAGTAAAATTATTGTGAATTTGCTAGAGTGCAGTGGAAAATCTATAGGCTCCCATATATTTTTCAACTTTAACTCCCCATAGACTTGGCCAATATAGCTAATAGAGAAAGCTGGAATATTGGAACATCTGGAGGCCCTTCATTTTTTCATCCATGCACTTTACTCTTCTGTTAAAGTCTGAGTGTATAGTTAAATATATCTCAAAAAAGTACCCGTTAGGAGATACAATGTAGCCAGTTAGTATGTGTTAAAATTTCATGTAAGTTCTGTAAAAACCTGCAGGGTAAAGACAGTGCATTTTAATTATTATTTCTACAGGAATAAAGTACTCATTTGAGACTCAAGTGTACTTAGGTCATGCACAAACCTGCTGTTAGCTCTCTGTTTATTAGTGCAAATTGGCAACAGAAATTCTGTCCACTGAAATAAAGACTAAAACACAAATCTGAATGTATATTTATTCATGTAATGTTTGGAGTGTTATTTCTACTGTTGTCTTGGATTCATGCAGTAGGTTTTAAAGAGCTTAGCAAAAAGAACCGAAGAAGCCTTGAGGACGCTAGACTCCTGTCTGGTGAAGATAAGGTTTTTCTCCACCTTCCTGCCCTATTTCTGTGCTTTCTGGGACAAAGAATTAAGGGACAAAGATCCTTCCAATATCTTGGGTGATCAATTAGAACTTCCCCATCATACTGCATTTGACAGCATTCTTGATAACCTTGTAATAAGAACCCCATACTAGAAATTATGAAGGGAAATGGAGGAATCAGTCCAGTAAGACTGTCCCATTTGAATATACCAAATCTCTGCGATTCTTTGACTAAAAATATGGGTATTGTGATATGGATGTGAATCTCATTTCCAAATGGGGAGATTGCGGGGATTCATAGAGTCAGAAAGGATTTGTCGTATTTCTATAATATAAAATCCAATTTATATAAAGAGGCAGAATATAGAACGAGGATTCATAGCATTAATGGGCCAATACATTCATGTTTCTCATTAAATTTCTGTGGGAACCTTTATTCTAAGATTTTCTGCGCAGAGTAAAATCAGCTCTGCCTCACTTTCAGTAAATCTTGTTGATATACTTTTTAGGTCTGCTCTTCACATGTAGTTGAGAAAAGAAAAAAAAGAAAATTAATCCACCCATCATATTTTCTTCTACCTTCTAAATCCATTGAAATCCTCCACCAAAACATCATTAACTATTTTAGCTTAGTCTAAATCAAATCTTTATATAGGATGCATTACTATACAATAATAAAAGCATCAAATAAATGGGTAAGATTGATAAAGGAGTTTAAGACCAAGAACGTCTAAATGGGTAAAAAGAGCCACACTTCCATTTTAATGAAATTGTGATCACTGTAACCTCTCAAAGATACAGTAATCGTTCAGAGAGTTGTCACAAAATATAACACTGCTAGTTTCTCTTCCTTCCACAAGACAAGTAATTAATATTTAGTGGTTGTCTGGATTTTTTAGCCTAATTTCTATGTTAGAGGTGGCTTACAATCATAAAAAATTAAGAAGTGCAAAAAAAATATTAAAATTAGAATAAAAAGATTAAAAGTTAAAAGCAAGATGATGGGCAGCCTGAGTTGAGAACCTTCTATAGCTCATCAGCCACTACCAATATAGCAGTTTTTGGTCAGGACCCCAGGCCAAGCAGCAAAACTAAGTTATCAGCTATTCTGGAAGGCCAGGAATGTGGGCATGGATCTCACCTCTAATAGGAGAATATTCCAGAGGGCATGGGGCCACAGCAGAAAAGGCCAACAGGATCCAAAGAATCCTTAGCATGACTAAGACCTTGGCCCCATCAACAAAAATTAGCTAGTGGACCAGATCAACCTTTCTTCTCTAGAATGTTTAACAAATAGGTATAAACTTCTTTTTAATTCAAGGATTTCTCAACCTTCTTAGTGTCCATGTGGAAAAAGTCCCATATTTGTCCTTTTGAAAATTGCAAATTTTCTTGGAACTCTTCAATAGTGTTGGGAGGTTTATATTTAAACCATCATAATAAAGATTGATATCAGTTTTATATTCCAAAATTGCAATTGACTCCTATACATTGTTAGCTATCTGTGAAATTGCCTCATGGTTTGGTAACTTTCTGCACATATTTGCATCTCTGAAGTAGTTTGAGTAATTTTTTTAACATCCTTGCAGCATAGCTGGTCTATGAATTTTCTTGGATTTTATTTAACAATATTTCAAATACATCTTGAATAGTTTGCTCCTCCATCTTTTTAACTCCCTCTTTAGTCAAAGAGTAGCTTTTTTGTAACTCAGTGAAAACTTGCTGGCCAATCAGGAATCATAAAAATCAGAAAGTTTTAGCTACCCCTCACAGCAAAGCAGACCAAGCTACAAATGACTAAAAATAATAAACTAGAGCCACAAATTTCTACCCTTATATTTCTCCATCAACTTTTTTTAAAAAAGATACTCCACACTTCCTTATTTTAATTGGCCTCAGCAGCCTTCTTTTGTTGTTTAACAATGAAGAAATCTTCAAAATGGCGTAGATCTTCAAAAAGGAATAACAGGTTGTGACTCAAAAGAGCCTCTCTTAGTTTAAAAAAGGACTTTTTAATAGTCCTTTAAAATGATTAAGAAATGAAAGGCACAACTTACTGTCCATTTGAAAAATAAATTCCAAAATGGTTTCTTCACCAACGAACTGATTGCAGCCATGCCTCCCAGCTGCCTGCAAGTAGGCTGCTATTAAGCACATCTTTTGAAGCTATTTGCTGACCCATTGCTGTGGAGCAGGGCTGTTAAACTCGTGGCCCGTGGGCTGGATGGGTGGTGGTGAAATGCAATTTTCTCCCACTAGGATGTGGAGTGGGTCAGAAGTGGGATGATCCAGCCGTCTGGCCAATCACTGAGTCGGATAATCTTGGCCACGCCTCCTCAGGCCTCCATTCCTTCCAGTTTATTCGACTCAGTGGTTCTGACCAGTCGCTTCGCTGAGTCTCTCACTTCTGACCAAATTGAGATCGTTTCTGCAGTTGGGGGTTTTTGGTTGAAAACGCTGCCTCAGCATCTAGTGCTGCCTCCGTTGCCTCTCGATCACCAGAGGAACATGAGTTTTGTGTTTATCTTCAGCCCCCATTTCTTCTCAGCGCTGTGCGTGTGGGCCATTTCAGTTTCGGCTGAAAATGCCGCCTCCGCGCTCTACTGACAGCTGCCGCCTCAGCGTTCATCAGCTGAGGGGCGGGGAGAGTGGAAGTGTGCCGCGGAGACCAGCGCCTCGTTCTCTCCTCGGACGTCGCCGCCTCGCTCCGCTGGCCGTTGCCGCCTCAGCGCTCATCAGCTGAGGGTCGGAAAGCCGGAAGAAAGCACTGCGAAGACAAGCTCTTCGTTCCGGCTCTGCTTGCTGCCGCCGTCCTTCCCAGCGCTCAGGGAATGTGGCGCCTTGGCTCCTGCCGCTATCGGCTTGGTGTGGGAAGTTTCTATCGCTTCCCCGCCAATTTCTGCTGCCGCCATATTGCAGCCGTTATTACAGCCGCTGCCATTTCTGCGCGCCCTTTCTTGTTGGCTGCTGAGACCTGCCTTGACTTCACATTCGGTGAGCTATTCATTGCTTCCCAATGCCGATTGTTGAATCTTGCTGTGTTCAGAATTAAAAAAAAAAAATAGAGAATAGAAGCAGGTCTGGTGTAAATGGGTTTGGTCTATCCTTGGAGATTTAATTTCAAACCCTTGGCGGCCATTTTGACTGGCCCTGGAGGTCTCTTCCCGGGCAGCCATTTTGTCTTCAGACACAGGAATTTTTCCTTCTGACAGCTTTGACTGTCACAGCGGCCATTTTGATTAGGCTTCTTTTTCTTCTGGCCTAACAACTACCAAAGTTTTTTTCCTGATTACTTTACGCTTATGCGTGGAATTAAGTTTGATGATGTTGTCTATTATTATTGTTACTAAAATTAATAATGCGGATAATATTGCTGATGCCTTTACCATTGTTCCATTTGTGTACAGATCTTCTGCTGTATTACAGCCTGACCATCGCCATGGCAGACCAGTCATCTTGCAAGATCGATTCTGGCCATAAGGCCTCTTCAAAATCAGGACATGTTAAAAAATCTCATCAGCATGCTTCTGAGCAATTTTTTTTACTACTGGTTCTGTGGGTGTGGCTTGGTGGGAGTGGTGTGACTTGGTGGGTGTGGCAGGAGAAGGATACTGTAAAATCTCCATTCCCATCCCACTCCAGGGGAAGGATACTGCAAAATCCCCATTTCCTCCCCACTCCTGGTGGAAGGATACTGCAAAATCTCAATTCCCATCCCACTCTGGGGCCAGCCAGAGGTCGTATTTCCCAGTTCTCAGAACTACTCAAAATTTCCGCTACCGGTTCTCCGAACTGCTCAAAATTTCCGCTACTGGTTCTCTGAACTGCTCAAAATTTCCGCTACCGGTTCTCTAGAACCTGTCAGAACCTACTGGATTTCACCCTGGTCACAGGCTCCCCCCCCCCGCCCGATTTAGCGAAGGGGGAAAAAGTCTCGATATGTCACGTGACACCGCCATGACGACACAAGTTTGACACCCCTGCTGTGGAGGATCTTGTGGGATGATTCTAGGATTTTCCCTAATCCAGGAGAGTCATATAAACGTAATTCCAGCTCCTTCTGTTGGTAAATTGAAAAAGTGAAGGCAGGGAAAAATCCTTGAGGGATCTTTCTCTGGGCATGTCATTTAATTGGCTATCTTCACTGGAAGTCAGCTGTGCAATCTTAAAAAAACATGATTCAAAAGGAAAAATAAATGAATGGAGAAATGGTAGTGACTCTGATATTTTGTTTTCTTTCTACCTATAATCCAACACTGTTGTTTTATAGGTTAAAAAACATATAAAAAGGAAATATAACCATAATATTTTATTCTATATACTTCTCAAATTTTAATAAAATTAAAACAGAAAACAATATACCGATTTTAAGCTGTTCCACCAAAAACCAAGAGAAAACAGAGCAAGTAGTTATTACACTAATAACTTACAAACATTTGTCATAATATTTAATAAGCAAGATCCAAATTACTATAAGTATCCTGTCCTTGTTCTTTTGTTTTCATACAATGTATTAATTAAGCCATAAAGATAAATTCTCAGATTTTTCTTATAATTGTAGGTATGACTGGTGATTTTGAATTTGAAATATAACATTCTTTATGTTTCTGATGTACCATGTATTGATTAACAAAGAAAATATTGGATGAAGTGGAATATCAAATCCTAAAATCTCTATTTCTCTATAACCTCTATTATCTGAGGGTTTTCTTTTAATTTCCTTTTTTTGCTAAGTGATATTCCCATTATGTATAAATGAAAAGTTGATTTTCAGCAAATGCATGGAACCCAAAGGGATGGGTGAATTCATGAGGTGACTCCATTATTATTGATACCCCTTTGTCTATTGTCCTCTTGTTTAGTTTTGTTTTTATAATTTTTAATGCTTCTTCACAGTTATTAGTAATTATGGTTTTAGGTACTGTAACTGTTGTTTTACATTTATTGTTTATTGGATTGTTGTATACTACCCAGTAGTGGGTTCCACTTACCTTCGCTACCAGTTCGGAACTGTGAGCGCACTCTGAGCACATGTGCAGAGGGTCCGTGATGACCTCTGGGCGGGTGGGTGGAGCCTCCCACTGCCGCCACTACCGGTTCACCCAAACCGGGGCGAACCGGTAGAAACTCACCACTGGTACTACCCAGAGACATGAAATGGGTGGCCATATAAATTTGATAAATAAATTTTAAAAATTCATTTATTACCACCGAAGCAATATGAGACTTTTCCATTGTTAATATGAAATGTATGAATATTGCATCACAAAGTTTGCCACTGCAGTCCTAAGTCAAGGCACCCACATGACCAGACCCATGGCAGCTTTCTCCATGGCTGGCGACATTGAACATAATTTAAATTTCCAATCACTGACCTCCCAACCTTATGCCATAGCAATGTATAGAGAGCAACAATTTCAGCTCCGCTCCAGATGCATTCAGGGCACACTGGGGACAGCAGCATGATTTGGCTAGTGGTGAAATGTAAAATTTGTTACTACCGGTTCTGTGGGCGTGGCTTGGTGGGAGGGGTAATGTGACTGGGTGGGCGTGGCCAACTTTTTTTTTTTGTTACTTTTAAAAGCATTTTTTCTACAACCTTAAGAGGTTGCAGGAAAAAATGCTTTTAAAAGTCTCTGACGATCAGGCAACTCAGCTGCGATCGTCAGAGGCTTTTAAAGGCATTTTAAAAAGCCTCTCAGCCATGGTGGGGGGGGGGGGCAAGGATTTTTGCTACCGGTTCTCCAAACCACTCGCCGCCATCGTTACCGGATCAGGCGATCCAGTCTGAACCGGGAGCATTTCACCCCTGGATTTGGCACAAAGTGATTTCTTGTCAGCCCCAGGATGGGAGAAAAGCATTGGCAAAGTGGTTATGGTGGGAGAAACAGATCATGTTTTAGAAATAATTGAAAGTAAGGCATTTAGTAGAGTCGGTGCTCCTATTAAACTGTCCCTTCATTATTCCCTGTTCCTTGGTGTTTTTGTCATTGATATGGACAAATTTTCTTCTAAAGGAGACCAACTTTATTATTTCACTGCTGTAGTTATAGCACATCCTAGCAATCCCTATGTTATCCCTATCAGCAAGGTGCTAGCTTTATCTTATTCCTAGGCCATAATTTACCCAGCTTTCTTGCTTTCCATACTGCCAAACACCTGGTTCCATAAAATACAGAAGGGGCAGAAACAGATAGAGCAGCACTGTCCTGGCAGCTCATCCTGTCACCACAGCAAGGACCAAGGCCACACCAGCAACCATTGTGCTGCCTTTGAAGTGCAGGAGATGGCTGTTTTTCCTTAAGAGGAAATTCTGGAGAGACAATTAAGGCTTGTTCATAAAGCTAATCATCATTCTAGACATTGTCTATCCACTGCAGGATGAAGGCCTCTTCCACATGTTTCCAACCAATAGGGTCCTGAGCTTTCTTTTGCCAATTGGGCCCACCATACTTGCTGATGTCATCAGTCCATCTTGATTTAGGTCTCTTTGGTGGATTCTTTTTATCAAGTGGGATCCATTCTATGACTGTCTTGGTCCACCTGCCATCAGTTCTTCTTGCTATGTGATCAGCCCATTTCCATTTCAATTCTTTTACTCTCTTGACGATATCGTATACTTTTGTTTGTTCTCTAATCCACGTGCAGATCTTTCTATCTTGTCTTGTAATGCCAAGCATGTGTCTTTCCATGGCTTTTTGTGGCACTCTTAGCTTTTATATTGATTGTGAGGTTAGTGTCCATGTTTCACTGGCATATGTTAGAGCAGGTAGCACACACTGGTCAAAAAGTTTTATCTTCAGTCATAAGGGGAGGTTGTCCTTGAAAATTATGCTTAAAAGCTATTCAAACCTGAAAGTATCCCTACAGAAATATACCGGTACCTTCTGGAAAGAAAAACGAAGTCTAAATAATACCTTGCTGCTATTGGCTACAGAAAGGAATGATTATCTCAGTGAGGTAGTGTCCAATGCACTAGGTATTTTATTCTGAAGATTCGGTAGTCACCCAAATGCAAAAATGCATCCTTTTCCAGTATCAGACCAAAAAGCTCAATGCTCCAGTTTCTAAACTCAGTGGATTTTCCACAACCACAGCCTCACCCCTTATCAAAACTCTATCTATTTGAATGGAAAAGTCACTTGAAGTTAAGATGACCCCTCACCCCAAAAATTGGACAGAAACCCCCCCCCCCACATCTGTCTCTATAATCTTCTTCACAGCAAATCCTTCTCAACTTTCCCCGTTTTAAAAATAAATTATTTTAGGAAAAAACTATTTTCCTTTCCGGGAAACAGAACCATAATGTCACAGTTGGAATCAATTATAGTACAGCTGGGCAAATAATAGCTACCAGACTCAGGTAGCTAGCTTATTTCCCTTTCTACTGTGGGTTCCCAAGAAGATGGAATATTTGATTTACATATCTTCTATCTAGGTAGTCATCTAGGTTCTAGGACTACTAATGTATTTGTATTTACAGGAAATTGTCCAAGCTATTGTTAACTAAATTGGAGAGCTAGGTTTCATCGCCAGATAATGTATAGAGAGAGTGTGAAATGAACCAGCTTTTCTGGCTGTTTTCCAGGAGAGCTTTGCTGGCTATCACCCAAAATAGTTTTGGCAGTAGCTGTGTCAGCAGCCAGGATCATCACAGATGGCTATCACCATGATACTCTGCTTGTAATCTTCCCAGATGCATCTGGCAGATTGTTGCTAGATGCAGATTTTGGGACCGTGGAAGGATCTTTCCATTTATCCAGGAGAACAATTCCAGATCCAGATTCCTACCATATCAAGCCAATTTCAATTATGGAAAAGTATGCCTAATCTAGAATCCTCTTATCAACTATTAGCTGATTAATCAGCTGTCCTTGGCCTGACAATCAGCTGTTCTTGATCTGATACTCAACAACAGGGAGGACATACTTGACAAAGTAGAAAGCGACAATTCTGTAGTTTTTGATTTGAAGGGAAACCAAATCTGATCATATCTTGGACTTCAAATAGATTTTAATAATGTCAGAACAATAATAAGTAGAACATATGGGCATCCACAGCATCCTGCTGCTTTTATCAGAATGAGCTACCTGCCAACACACCACTAGCTTCACCCCTATGGGACTGGCATGGGACATCACAACGCATATACAAAAGGGGTGGGGCTTGCATCACAATGGCACAATAGTACATTTATCATTCTGCCTCCCGTGCATCCCTGCAGATTGATCTCTCTGCTGATGCCGCTGTTATGAGAAGCAAATGGGAGAAAGGATCTCAAGATGGATCAGAATGCTAAAGGAGAGACATAATAAGAGCAAAATTGAGAGAGGAGGAAAAATAGAGGCAGTAAAGAAAGCCAATGTGGGTACATAAAGAAGCTTCATTAGCATCCGAAAAGAAAAAAAGAACACATACAAGAAATGGGAAATTGGCCAAGTCAAAAAGGAAGAGTACAGATTAGAAGCTCCAAACTATAGAGTTAGTGTCAGGAAAGCAAAAGAATCAGTATTCCAGCTGCTCAATTAAGAAAACAAATAATAAAAAAGAAAAGCCTTCTATTTTGGTTTACTCTTTTCTAACAAAAATATTGTAGGTTCCATAAAATTAGGCAGTTGTGAAGACAGGGGAAAAAAGACAAATTTGAGAGTCACTCCAACTGTGAGATGGGCAGCATATAAATTAAATAAATAAATAAATTTGAAAATTGAGACTGATAGAAACAGGGTTTGGAAACACCTCTCTGAATTACTGTAGGTTAAATCTCCAGGACCAGGGGAATTCTACCCTGGAGTAATAAAAGTAGTAGCAGATGGTCTGGCCAAACTCTTAGGTATGATCTTTTAGAAATCCTGGAGGATATGATTGGAAGGTAGTAAATCTTTCCCCTCTCTTCACAGAAGGGAAAATAAAAGCCCAACAACCTACAGATCAATCTATCTGGCTTTGATACTTGAGAAAATTCTAGAGTGGCTTATAAAGAGGTGTTCAGTCTATAAACACCTAAAAACAGTGCAATAATAACCAGAACTTTTGTCAAGAATAAATCTTGCAGTGTCACCTTATCTCACTTTTAAATTAAATAACTCCCTTAACAGATTGGAAGAATACTATAGATATCATATAATTTGACTTGAGCAAAGTATCCCATGATGATAATTAGTAAGCTTAATGAAGTGTGACTGGCATGCCAATTAAGTAGATCCATAGCTAACTCAAACATCCACCTCAATAAGATTTAATCAGTGGTCTCTCCTCAAATTGGAGAAAAGTATCAAATGGGCTCCACAAGAATCAATACTGAGTAATTAATGATTGGGGTGAAGAGGTAGAAGAAATGTTTGTCAGACTCGCACAGAAGATACAAAGTTGAGTGAGACAGTTAAGACTCCAAAAAATATTAAAACCTTAATGCTAATGTGGAACAAATCGGCAGAAGGTAATCAAATTAAATTCAAGAGAGATAAGTCCAAATCTCTTATAAGACTAGGGATTCCTTGATTAGTAATGAAAAAAGTGGGAAAAAAAGTTATTGGAATAATAGTTGATTGCAAACCATGAATACAAGCAGCAATGCAGAGCTGCAAAAAAGACAAGGAGAATTTTAGTCTGTACTAACCTAAGTATAATTCCGAAATCACAGGAAGCAACAATCCATTCTATTCTGCTTTGGATAGACTCTTCCACTAGTAATGCAAACCACCCACCATTGCAGCATTGAGATGGGCAACTATATAAATTTAATAAATAAATAAAGTTTAACAATGGAACCAGTTTCCCATTGAGGTGTTAGGCTCCCTTCCATGCATGGGTTGAGCCAGAGACTAGGCATCCATATTTGTCTAAGATGCTTTAGCTGTGGTTCCTGCACTGACCAAGAAATTGGATGGAACGGACTAAAGCAGACCTGTGCAACATATGGATCACAGACTACCAAGCAACCTTGTGCGCTTCACTGGCATTTTTCAAAACATCAATAAACTCACCACTGCCGAATGCCACATTGCTACCGTAGAAGGTTCTGTCTTCACTACTCCAAAAAACATACTGCTGAGCACATACAATGCATCACTAATACCCCACTCCAATGCTGCCTCTGGAGTTCTAGTCACTGAATAGCTGATCAACATCAGTATTCCACTGTGACTCACAATTCTTTTTACCATGGTGGCTCTTTTTCCCTCTACAAGTTGTGCAGGCCTGAACTAAAAGTTCCCTTTCAACTCTATTATTTATGGTTCCATACCACAATTATGAACTTCTTTAAAGTAGTGATATATACCGTGTTTCCCCGAAAATAAGACCCTGTCTTATATTTTTTGTACCCCAAAATAAGTCCTTGGCCTTATTTATAGGGAGGTCTTATTAATTTGGGGTGCATGGAGCAAGATGGGGCTCCTCTTGCCATTTTACCTGATTTCCAGCTCTGCATTTAAATATTTTGGGGGAGGGCTTATTTTCGGGGGGAGGCTTATTTTAGTGCATGTGCTCAAAAGCCCAATTGGGCTTATTATCAGGGGATGTCTTGTTTTCGGCTTTGTGCTTCTAGGAGCAATGTGTGATCGCGGCTGTTTCTTCCTTTTAACTGCCAGTGGGGGTGTGAACTGATTGGGTGGGAGCTTGGCTGTGTTCTGATTGGGTGGAGGTGTGTTCTGATTGGTTGGGGGCTTGGCTGTGCTCTGATTGGATGGGGGTGTGTTCTGTTTAGGTAGGGGCTTGGTTGTGCTCAGGTTAGTCTGAGTTGCAGGGGGATTTGAGCTGGTGAGCTGCGTTGCTGTTGTTTGGCTTCGCGTTCGTGGTCATGCCACATCTTCATGGTGGGTGTCAGTTTGCTTCATGAAAAAGAAAGAAAGAAAGAAAGAAAGAAAGAAAGAAAGAAAGAAAGAAAGAAAGAAAGAAAGAAAGAAAAGCTGGACAACTTCCTCACACACCTCAACAGCCTACACCCCAAAATACAGTTCACCATGGAACAGAAGCTAACAACCAACTTCCCTTCCTGGATGTCTTAGTCTACAAGAAATCCAATGGCTCCCTAGGACACACCATCTACCAGAAGAAAACACACACAAACCACTATCTGCACGCACTCTCACACCACCACCCAGCACAGATCAACTCCGTAGCCAAGACACTCATCTCCAGAACAAAACGCTTAGCTGACGAACAACATCTAAAAACCGAACTACACACTCTCACTAACGTACTAACATCCAACGGATTCCAAAGAAATAAGATTACCAACCTAATCCAAAAAGAAACCCCCACTAAAATCCAAGACAGAGAACAAGAAAACGGCAAAGCCCTCCTACCATACATAAAAGGCACCACAGACAGAATCAGCAAGATCCTCCACAAACACAACATCAAGACAGCATTCTGTACAAACCGAAAAATATCCACCATCCTAAGAAACCCCAAAGACAAAATTGAGTTAGAAAATCAAGGAGTATATGAAATCCCATGCACTGCCTGCCCCATCACATACATCGGACAAACCGACAGAAGAATAAATGCACGCATTGAAGAACACAAGAACTCAGTCAGAAAAGAAGAATCAACTTCTTCCCTGGTCCAGCACCTTAAGAGCCACAGGACATGAAATTGACTTTAAAAAGACCAGAACTATCACCAAAACTGAACACTTTAACAACAGAATAACAGAGAAGCCATCGAGATAGAAAAATGTCCACACAGCATGAATAAACGAGATGATACCTCCCGCCTACCAGCCATTTGGAAACCCGCCCTTATTGGCAAACAAGTCCCTAACACTAAGAATGACACCAGACCTACACTCACAAAAACCACATAGGATGTCACCATCACACATCCACGCAAAAAACAAACCCAAATCCACACCGATTAGGCACGACCACAAACCAGAAGCCAGACCACAGCTGCATCATTAGCTACTTTAAACCCCTCCAATCCATTCATGAAGCAAACTGACACCCACCATGAAGATGTGGTATGACCACGAACGCGAAGCCAAACAACAGCAACGCAGCTCACCAGCTCAAATCCCCCTGCAACTCAGACTAACCTGAGCACAACCAAGCCCCTACCTAAACAGAACACACCCCCATCCAATCAGAGCACAGCCAAGCTCCCAACCAATCAGAACACACCTCCACCCAATCAGAACACAGCCAAGCTCCCACCCAATCAGTTCACACCCCCACTGGCAGTTAAAAGGAAGAAACAGCTGCGATCACACATTGCTCCTAGAAGCACAAAGCCAAAAACACCAGCCTGAAGATGACGAATGACACTTCTTCGCTGGCTTGTTGGAACAAGAGGGTCTTCAAGGCGCGGCGAAAGGTACGCAGGTCGGGGATGAGACGAATCTCAAGAGGCAGCTCATTCGAGAGGGCTGGTGCCCCCACAGAGAAGGCTCTCCCCCTGGGTGTCGCCAGTCAGCATTGTCTGGCCGACGACACCCTGAGGAGCCCCTCTCTGTGGGAGCGTATTGGCCGGTGGGAGGCTGTTGCTGGCAGCAGGCGGTCTCGTATATACCCCGGTCCTAAGCCATGGAGCGCTTTAAAGGTGGTGACCAATATATACCCAAAGATATATAACTATGGACAACTATTACAGTAGACAGTAGAAAAGAGATACATTAATGGAACTTCTAATTTTGCTGCTATCCAATGGCCACTGGAACTTTGCAAGCCAGAGATAATAAGTTCTAATTAATTCAGAGTTAAAAACTGATACAATAATTTAGGTTTTTTTAAAAAAAAAAAACAGATGAAATCAAATGAAGATGAAAATAACTGTTGGAATGTTTTAGATGTAAATCTGCTTATTTGAGAATGTGGGAAATAACTATCTCTACTTTGGTGTAATAGGATTTTTAGCATAGATATTTGAATACAGTATTTAGTATTATCAGATGGTATATAAGGGTTAGACTTTATGAATTTTACCAACATAGAAGATTAAGTATATGACTAATGTTATAATTCTATGCAAGCAGACTTAACTGGGATTTATCAGAATGAACACACTGAAATGTACAGTTGAGTGAATACATAAAGAATAGCTATATATGTAGAAGATGGAATACCTTATTTTTGTAAATATTTCATATACCCTCCCTAATGCCAATAAACATTGTGGCAGAGAATGTGAATAATTATGTAAAAGCTGAGGAAAATGTGAGGCATAAATACTTGAAAACATTAACTCGGATCCATAGCTTCTGGTATGTCTATAGATGTTTCTTTACCTCAAAGGAAGCAGCAGCTTGGTACGCAAATCAGTTTCTGCCTTGGAATTGCTCCATCCATTGATAAGAATAAGAAGCCCCTTCTCTGGCAAGTGAACGTGGGGTGTAGATTCTTGCACCTGCAAGAGGCTGTGATATCAAGATGATTATCTGGGTAAAACACTGGAATCTCATAATACCATTGCGCTAGTTACAAACTGTCTTTTCAATAGAAAGAAATGCTGAATTGGCTCAGTTCCCAGTCAATCCAATCCATACAGCATAAACATAGAACAGACCTTTTGTTACGAAAAGGTGGAAACTTCAGGCACCTTGCTGTAAATGCCAGAAAGTGATGTTATATTTCCAAGATAATTTAATTCTCATCAGTGACATTCTAAGCACATAATTTATGGTCCACTTAAAAAATACAATCTAACAAGAAGCTGAAAGATAATTTAAAGACTTTCTTACATGATGTGTGTTGTACTGTGTTGTGGATCACTTTTCCACCACCTGTTTAGATGTCCTCAACTGCAAGTGTCACAGGCCATGTTTACCCCAAATGACAGAACTCTCAGCCAATGGACCAGTTTGAGGAAGGCACTCACATCCCCTTTTTGTTATGTGTAATTCCTTGAGATCTTGCTTTCTGCCCTGTGCAGTGAAAATAAAGCATTGTATTGAGCATAAAAGTATCCAGCTTGTGATGTTCCCTGATAGCCATTTCATCTCCACCATTTTTCAATACAGGTAGTCCTTGACTTACAGCCACAATCTGTTGTTAAGTGAAACATTTGTTAAGTGAGTTTTGCCACATTTTACGACCTTTCCTGCCATAGCTGTTAAGTGCATCACTGGAATTGATAAAGTTAGTAACCTGTTGTTAAGTGAATCTGGCTTCCCTGTTGACTTTATATACTGCACGAGTCAAAAAGAGGGCTTTGAAAATATTTAGACCCCTCACATCCTAGACATAAACTATTTCAACTCCTACCCTCAAAATGACACTATAGAGCGGGGGTGAAATGCTCCCCCGTTCGGACCGGATCACCCGATCCAGTAGCGATGGCGGTGGGTGGTTTGGAGAACTGGTAGCAAAAATCCCTGCAGCCTGCCCCCCACCATGCCCAGCTGAGCCGCACGATCATCAGAGGCTTTTTTTTTTTTTTACTTTTAAAAGCATTTTTTCTACAACTTCTTCCGCTGAAAAAATGCTTTTAAAAGTAAAAAAAAGCCTCTGATGATCGCGCGGCTCAGCTGGGATCTCGAGGCTTTTCAAACCATTTTTTTAACCACCTCTTCCTCAGAAGAGGTTGCAGAAAAAAATGCTTTAAAAGTCTCTCTGACGATCCCAGCTGAGTTGCCTGATCGTCAGAGAGACTTTTCAAAGCATTTTTTAAAACAATCAGGCAACTCAGCTGGGATCATCAGAGAGGCTTTTCAAAGCATTTTTTTCTGCAACCTCTTCAGCGGAAGAGGTGGTTTAAAAATGCTTTGAAAAGGCTGATGATCCCAACTGTGTTCCTGATCAGCAGAGACTTTTCAAAGCATTTTTTTGCATTTGAAAAGTTAAAAAAAAAAAAAAGTTGGCCACATCCACCCAGTGATATTATCCCCCCACCCCCAAGCCATGCCCACAGAACTGGTAGTAACAAATTTTACATTTCACCCCTGCTATAGAGTACTGCACACCAGAACTAGACACAAGAACATTTTTCCCCCAAATGCCATCACTCTGCTAAACAAATTCCCTCAACACTGTCAAACTATTTACTAAGTCTGCACTACAATTAATCTTCTCATCGTTCCCACCACTCATCTCCTTCCACTTATGACTGTATGACTGCAACTTTGTTGTTTGTATCCTTACGATTTATATTGATATTGTTTCCTGATTGCTTATTTGTACCCTGACTATCATTAAGTGTTGTACCTTATGATTCTTGATGAACGTATCTTTTCTTTTATGTACACTGAGAGCATATGCACCAAGACAAATTACTTGTGTGTCCAATCACACTTGGCCAATAAAAAATTATATTCTATTCTATTCTTCGCTTGTCAAGTTTGCAAATGGTGATCACATGACCTTGGGACACAGCAAGTCATAAGTAAGAACTAGTTGCCGATTTTGTGAATTTTGATCACATGATCGCCAGGATGCTACAAATTTTGTAAGTGAAAAATGGCCATAGGTCACTTTTTTCAGTGCCATTGTAACTTTGAATGGTCATTACATGAACTGTTGTAAACCGAGGACTATCTGTACTGACAACACCAATTTTCAAGGGAAGCATTCTTATAAAGGGGGGGAGGGAAGGCAGTGTATAAATCACTATAATTGATATTTGCAAATTGCTGTTTATGCATCAAGGCTTGCAATACTACTTGGTTTTGGATTCCAGCGATATTATCTTCTTTAACATCCAGTGCCGGGGAAAAAAACCCGCTGCGTACCTAGTACAACCAAAGAAGGACACAGAGCATAATAAGCCCAAAGCTACCAGCCTCCTCAGGTTGCAGGAGAAGCAACTCCAAACGCGCGCCTCGAGACAGGCAGAACCCAGCGCCGGGGCGGGACAACTCGTTGCTAGGATTCCCAGCTCGAGTTATACGATTGGCTGTCAATACAGCAACGGAAGACGGGGCCTGTAGTAGGAGCGGGTGTCGCTCTTTGGCCCCGGAAGTATTTCCACAGCGAGTTGGGGGGGGTGCTTGGGACGCTACACCGGGTTTGAATGAATCGGGCTGATTCATCGCGGCCCGGCTGAGCGGAAGGTGTCGGGCGGGGCGAGGCGAAGTGGGATTCCAGCAAACTACACAACGGCGACAGACAGGTAGGCCGCGTGCGAGCTACGCAGGCGCTGAGAGAGGGTGAGAGCGCGCGACCGCCGGGCTCTGCTGGTAGGAGGAAAGGGAGCCGGTCCGGCTTGTGGAGGAGCTCGTAGGGGGCTGTTTCCAAGCGGGCGGCCCTTTTAATCGGGTGGCCGTTGGTTATCTCTCTCCCCCCCCCTGCTTGTTCGGGAGTAAGGCTTGCTGAGGAGACGGCGCCTTTAAACTCCCTTCGAGCCTCCTCCTTTTAATCCCAAGAGCGAGAGGCCCTCGGTGAAAAGAGGAAACTTCACGGAGGTGGTGAGAAATAAAAGTTCAGCCGGACGGAGCTCTTGCCTCGAAAGGCGCCTTATCTTGACCCAGTTTGGGTGGACACTTCTTGGTCCTGAGGGACGTTGGGTCTTCCTCCTGAGGCGGCTGAGAAAAGAGGCGCCCGGCATATGAAAGCAGGCTGAGGCTGCACTTGTCTGCCCTAAATGTCTATGGAGATTCAGCCAGTCATCCAGGTCGTGGTTGTCCCAAAGGTGTTTTTTTTTTCAAGAATCAACTGGACTTTCTTGGTTTTTTTTTTCTTCTTTGAAGCCGTTTCGCTTCTCATCCAAGAAGCTTCTTTGGCTCTGACTGGATGGTAGGGAATGGAAGGAATCCTGTCAGCCAGTCAGAGCTGAAGAAGCTTCTTGGATGAGAAGCGAAACGTCTTCAAAGAAAAACCAGAAAGTCCAGTTGCCTCCTGAAAAAAAAAAAAACACCTTTGCATCTATCCTAAACTACGAGTGAACTTTTCTTGAATTCGTTGAGAGCTTATATTCCCTTTGAGCCTTCCTGGCCTCCATACAAGTTTGAGAGAGTCTGGTAAGGTTGCATCCCTTTGAAGTTGGAGTGATGGGACCCCTATTAAAAAAAACAAAACCGGCAGCCGCTTTGGTCTTGTAGCCGAAAAAAGGGCTTATTTGGATTTATGAGACTTCAGAGCGACTCTTTCGATGCTGAGCAGCTCTGGTGCGCTTCGCTTGGCCTATTCTGTGTGTTCCTCATAGGAATTTTAGAAACCTGAAACAAAAACATTATGGGGGCCTTCCTGAATTCATAGCTCCTGCTTGATGGTAGCTCTAGCCGGGAAGACATTTATACTACTTTATCTGATGTGACAGCTGCACCTGTTCCTGGATCTGGAGGCCCATCAGATTAGCAGCTTGGTCACTTCATAACTTGACTACTGCAATGTACTGTATGTGGAGCTGCCTGCTGTAGCATGGGAATGCTTAGATAACTTTTATTGTCACACTGGCACACATTAAAAATGAAATTCTGTTGCCTGCTCTCAAAAGCGTACGCATACATAACACACACATAGATATGCTATATACATATATATGTATACATACATACTATATACCAGGGGTGTCAAACTGGTGGCCTGTGGGCCGGATGCATCATGCACAGGCCACGCCCACCCCAGCTCTGCAAAGGCAAAATCATGATACATCATGATGTCACGTGATGCGATCAAGTTTGACATCTGCGCTATATACATTTCTTCCTACATTATACATTTACATGGGTATACTTTGCGAGCTGCACTGGTTGTGAGTTTGTTTCGAGGTGAAATTCAAGGTGCTGGTCATTACCTATAAATAACACTTTTCATAGGGCCTAGCCAATTTGATCCAGCCAGATCAGCCATTTTGGGTTCCTTCAATTAATACCATCAGTTGGGTTCCCAGAAGTCAGTTTTTCTGCCTGGCAACCTGTTCTTTGAAATTAGGTTCCCCCACAAGGTGCAGATGGCCTCAGCAGGAATTTCGAGTAGTCTTGCCTGGCTCTTCATCCAGGCTTGAGTGAAGTGATTAAAGACCCCTTTAGGTGGTGTGGATTTTTTTTTTTATTCCTGTCCAGTTTGTGGTCTTTTATTCCTTGTTTTATTCCTTGTTTTTCCTTGTTTACTTGGGGACCACCCACAGTTGTTGGGAATTGGGTGTTATATAAATTTTAAACATAATTTCTTTTGTAAATATTTTGAGGAAATCGAAGGCTGGCATAGAAGAAACCAAAGTTAACTACTCACATTTTTTCAGCTTCTACAGGTCCAGTATACAGATAATCTTTGAGTTACAACAGGACTCGAATTTCTCTCATTAAGCTCGGTGTCATGTGACTATTGCTTAGCAATGGCAATCCGAGCAGTTCCCATGGCTGTTTTTAACTGAATCCCATCAGTTGTTAGCTGAAGACCAACCCTGATCCAAACTGTTCAAGGCTTGGTCCTCCCAGACCCAAGCCTCCATTCCCCAAGCCAAGGTAGGGGATTGCCTCTCCCTCAGCTCCCCCAAGTGCTTATTCTCTGCCTCCCTCATCTCTTCCAATCTTGGCTACCCTGCCTTGCAAGAAGCCCCTGAGCCACAATGCAGCACAAACCCTAGGATGTCCCAGTTGAACCCAGCACTGCAGTACAAAGTTGCAGTTACCCTGGGAAGCTCCAGTTCCCCCGGGAAACCCCAGCTGCCCCAGCCTTCAGCATAAACACACAGCCACTCTGCATTCTGAGGCCCCACCATCTTGTGCTCCACTGTCCCAGGTGATCTTTGCTCTCTTCTTGCTCCTGCTATTAACAAGGCATGGTCATTCTGGTTCTTTGTGAAGCAACTGCTGACCATACAAGGCCTTCTTCCTCACCTCTTATGAGGTAGCTGCTGCTACTAAACTCGAATAAAGCCTTGCCCAGCCAGGGGTTGTCTCCTGAAGAGCCAGACTGGGCATGCATGGTCAGCAGGAGGAGCAAGAAGATGCCAAATGTCAGTTGTGGGTGACAAAGTGCAAGGTGTTAAGGGACTGCAGAGTTCATGGGGCCAAAATTGCAGGGATGGGGGAGAAGATGGGTAGGTGGGAGTTACACCACCCCTGTTGTTGTAAATTTGGGTGGACGGCCAAGTGCCTGAATTTTGATCACATGACCTTGGTGTTGCAGTGGCCATAATTTCAGGAATTGGGCATAAGTATAATTTGTTCAGTGCTGCCATAACTTTGAACAAATGGTCTTAACACAAGGACTACCTGTAGTTCATTTAGCATTTTTTAGTAGATAATATTTTCACTAGTTATTTCTCAGAAGTTATTCTTGCCAAGAAAGCTGTTGGATGCCTTTTGCTTTTGTTGCTGTGACAACAATATTTAACTCCATTATTATAAATTCTGTTCATTTTTCTGTACTTCTGCTGTAAAAAGTAGATTTGAATGTAAGAATGCAAATGCAGTTCTACAGATGTTCTACAGATCTGAAGGATTAAAAAATAAAGCATTTCCATTTACTATCTTGCCCTGTATTAATACAGGTAATCTTTGATTAACTGTTACTTCCTCAGTGACCATTCAAAGTTCAAACAGCTCTGAACAAGTTGTACTTATTACCGGTCCCCAAAATTTAGGCTGTGCTAGCACCGCTGCTGTCACATGATTGCAATCCAGGTGCTCAGCAACCAGCTTGAAGTTATGATGGTTGCAGTGTCCTGCAGTCACATGATTACTGGTTTTAACCTTCTCTGCCAACTTCCCACAATCAAAGTCAATAATTGCAGGTAAGTAAGTTGCTCCCCTCCCACTACTTTTTCTCCTAAGGATCTCAACTACGGAATACGAGATCCCAGGGATCTTATACTCCATAGTGTGCGCCTGCAGTAATCACTCACCCTCACCCAGCATCAGCCATTACTTACTGGCTGCGCTTGTGCTATGATACTGCAGTCACACACCCACAAGCCTGCTTGCAAGCTGCCCAGGACTTGAGATTTCCTGCCAGCTTCCCCATTGACTGTGCTTGTTGAAAGCCAGCTGGAAATCATGAGGTGGTTCTCATTGATGATTTTTGGTTAAGGATGGCTATACAAACTGCTGGGATTGCTGTTGCTAAGCGACACAGTCATTTGACATTATGCTTTACAAGCACATTGCTTAGCTTATGCGGAAACGTAACTTCCAATTGCTGTTGTTAAGTAAGGTGTACCTGTATTTTAAAACTCAGTTGGCTTTGTTTTAATATACATTCAATTATATATTTATCTTTCAGCTATTGTTGGAGTACGTTGTGTGAAGTTTGTCCCATCTCAGTGATTTAGGACAGGTAAAAAAAGTAACTCTTTTATTACTCAGATTTATACAAAAATCTTTTGTGATTTCTATTTATATATATAAATATAAAGTTTTCTGAATTAAAAGTAGTAAATGAAGTGAATTACCTCAGTGTTTTTTATTTGCATTTTTGTAACAAGCATATGTTTTACTTTGTTTCTGAACAAACAAGGAGCAAAATTAAGAAATTGAGGAGGGAAGTAGAGCAAAATTTGGGCACCAAAATCTATCATTAGCTGTCTGTTTCAAATAAATAGCTCATTCGGAAGATTTTTTTTAAAAAAAATGATGATAATTTTGTACTAGATTCTTATCTGTCTCTTAGGGACTGACACAGGAATGCCTTCATAATAAGTGTTAGTTAATTGGGATATTTTAACTGGATGAATAATGAAAACTAGAAATTTAAAAAGTAAAAAGCTTAAGGTAATTGGGAAGTCCTGTTCATGGACAGTTTTTAATGCTCATCTTCATCAATTATTAATTTTTGATGATTCAACAGCATTATCTATGTCATGTAAAAATATTAAATGTCATTCAACATTGAAAAATGCAGGCATTCCATAACAGATAGTTATGGAAACTTGATAATCATCCACTACACGGTCACGAACGCTTCTGACCACGACCAAATTGGGTTCTGACAAAAAAATTCACTTTTTTTTTTTTTTTGTGGCCAATTTCCCCCTCCGCACCATTTTTTTGTAAGCACCAAGTTTACAAAATTAGGTTCGGATCACTACCAGATCGGTTTGTGACCAAAGTTATGGAACGAATTATGGTCGTGACCACAGGCTCTACTGTATATCTACCCCAAATTTACCATATTTATTATTAATGGGATTCAAATAACACGCTAAGTAAAAATCCAACAGTCTAAATACACATTCATATATTTTATGTCTCTCATTAAGTCCTACTTTGTTTATACCCTAGTTTTCTGAGTGAATACATCTGTCTGGCTTCAAACAGCACATTAAGCCAGAATCTTCCACATTACAATATGCCAGTTAAATGGAGAATAGAATGCTTAACAATGTTTCTTCTGGCAACTGTTCTTCCATGTTTGGGAACTCAGTCCTCAATAATTCACAAACAAATATCTTAATAGTTTTAATATGTTGATTTTAATTTATAAATTTGACTTCAATAAGAATGGTACTTTTCCAGTTAGTTCAGCTTATATTGTAAAGACAGATTGATTGAATTTTCCACCTATCAATACATAAGATACCCTGTGTTTCTTAAATAAACAACTCTAACTTTATTTGCCAAATTGAAACTATTTTGTTTTTTAGGCTCTATAATATGATAGCCTGAGATGTTTAAAAAAAGTTTATTTAAGTTTGACCCATAGCCAGGGTGGATAAAAATCAATGATTTTTTTAAAAAAAATCAACAAAATCGGATTTTTTTTATTTAAATCGGATTTTTTTTTATTTTTATCGAATTTATTTTAATAAAAAACTTTTGGGGTAAAAATCGATCGTAAGATAGTTTTCTATTTAAGATACATAAATAATTTAGTTTATTCAGCATGAAATGGAGCTTAGTTACGTAGCATGAGGCTGTATATTCTGCACCACTGGGACTATCGATGAGTCAACAGTGGGTCAAAGGAGTAGCAGAGATGACAGTTGCTCTTTAAAAGTTATGATTTAAATCAAGTTGATTTAAATCAAGCCTTTTTACTAGTGATTTAAATCATGATTTAAATCGTGATCTAAATCAACTCGATTTAAATCAAATCCACCCTGCCCATAGCATATATTAAGAGATCTAACTCCAAGATGAAATAGCCCATGTCTTCTTCAGCATCATCATATTTTTCTGCATTCTGCCTTTCTGCAATATTTTAAGATATTTCATTGCATTAAACTAATTACGAAGAAAAGAAAATATACATTATTTTCTTAACTTGAAACAAACCATCTTATTGGGGGAAATGGGGCAAAGAAAAGAAAGCAGGACCTGGACAAAACAACCTTATAAATTCTGTCTTGAGAAATGTAATGCAAATGGTTTGTAGATTTGAACAATCTGTTCCTGCAGTTAGGAATAGATTTCTCCTTTCAGTGTTGTATAATAATACTTTTTGACGATTTCCCATGCATGAAAAACCCAGAATTCTTGATGACTCTGAATGCTGGATATAACTAAGCAGAACAGAGTATATTTAAGCAGCAAATGGTTGTTCCAATATTATGTTAACAATACTGATACTTCAGCCCAAACTCTGGCACAAGGACAAATACTGATATATGTATTAATACTTCAAATTTAAAATTGCATCTCTAGCAACAACCTACATTTATCCCAAAGTGCTTTTCAAAAGGCAACTGGACTTGCTTGATTTTTTCCCCTTAAAAAAGTTTTGCTTCTCATCCAAGAAGCTTCTTTAGTTTTGACTGAATGGTGGGGAATGGAAGCAAAATGCTTTTAATGAACAAAAAAACAAAAAAGAAAATGCAGCTGCCTTTTGAAAAGGACCTTTGGGACAACCATGACCTGGATGATTGAGACTCTCCATAGAAACCCACATATGCATTGCCTTTATTAACTTTGTCTAACTCGTCTAACATGCACAAAACAGAATTTTATCAACATTTTATGATTAAAAAGAAATTAATTTATTTCAGACAATTTCTATTTGACCACAAACTCCCCTCCAGATTCACAAGACTATTGATTTAAAAAACAAATTAAACTTTCAGTTGATTCAGGGATGGGTCCACAGCTGTCAGATTTCCAATTCTATGGAGCGATCGTTCCATGGGATTTGGAGAATTGGCAGAAAATTCTCCCCTCCCCCCCCAACACGTCTCGTAGAGGAAAAGAAAGAAGGGAAGGTCTTTTTAGTGCCAGCTCTCCATTTCCCCTAGCAGAGCGGAAAACACCAAAGAGCCACTTACCTTCCAACAAGGGAAGGGAAGTAGAGTGAAAGAGGCACTTCTGAGTAAAGCTGTGCCCATAGGTGCCAGTGAAAGAGCAGCTCCAGCATGGGGCTACCAGCTGCTCTTCTGCAGGCAGAGGCATGGTGGAGCTACTGGTGATTTCCATGTAGGGTTGCTGGCAATGCTGCCAGGAAGCTGTAGGTAGTTTCACTATGACTTCCTCACAAGGCTGCTAGTTCTGCCAACAGTGTTGCCAGGAATAGCTTTGTTTTGTTTTGTTTTGTTTTATTATTTTATTTTATTTGTGTGTGTATTTTATTTGTCTACCAATCAACTGATAAGAGTGCTGGAATTGTGATGCCTTGATGTATCTCAGTGGTTTACAGTTGATTGCTGGACAGTTCCCTCAGGCTTAAATCTTGCAGGGCCTAAGATGGGAGCAGCTCTACTGTGGGGGGAAGCATCACTGGGTGGCACTCTTGCAGTACAGCTGAACCTCTGGGGCGGTGGGGAGTAGATCTTTTTATATACAAGAGAACTGGCACCAAAAGACCTGCTTCCCTTCTCCCAAGCAGGAAAAGCAGGGAGAATGGCTTCCAGTATTTGCTTCCAGTTCTCTAATTTCACAGAGATTGGAGAAGTAATAGCCGAAATCCCACTTACCCCATTTTTCTTTTGGGGAGGGGGTGTTTTTTGTTTTTGGAAAAACGTGTACAGGTAGTCCTCAACTTATGACCACAATTGAGCCCAAAATTTCTGTTGGTAAGCAAGACAGTTGTTAAGTGAATTTTGCCCCATTTTACAATTTTTTTTGCCCCAGTTGTTAAACAAATCATGTGATTGTTAAGTGATTTATTTATTTATTTATTTTTGCTTTAATTTATATGCTGCCCTTCTCCAAAGACTCAGGGCAGCTTACAATGCGTTAAGCAATAGCCTTCATACTTTTGTATATTTATACAAAGTCAGCTTATTGCCCTAAGTGTAGAGTAGCCCTAGGTGCAATTAAAGATAGATTGGGCTGATATTTTGTGAAGTAGATAGAAAATTAAGAACAGATAGTCCTCAACTCACGACCACAATTGAGCCCAACATTTATGTTGTTAAGTGAGAAATTTGTTAAGTAAGTTTTGTCCCATTTTACAACTTTGTTGTAAAATTTTGTTAAGTGAATCACTTAAGTTTTAAATTAATAACACGGTTGTTAAGTGAATCTGGCTTCCCCATTGTCTTTGCTTGTCAGAAGGTTGCAAAAGATGATCCTGGGACACTGCAACTGTCATAAATATGAACCAGTTGTCAAGCATCCAAATGTAAATCACGTGACCATGGGGATGCTGCAATGGTCATAAGTGTAAAAAATGATCACGTCACTTTTTTCAGTGCTGTTGAAACTTCAAGCAGTCACTAAGTGAACTGTTGTAAGTTGAGGACTACCTGTATAGGTTGGTTGTCTTTTGTTAATAGAACATTCTTATACTGTAAAAGTTTGCTTAGAGTTGAAACAGTGTTTCAGGATATAAAATGAAGGTTTTTTGAACGATATCTTGATTAATTAACTTAATTAACTTGTGTTTAGTAGGAGCTTCACTTTGCATCTAAATTTGGAGACTTCACTAAGAACTGGAAAAACATTATAGAAAAAAGCTGAAAACCAGGTGAGTACAATGTAAAATTAAGTACATGAACTGGTTCGTGGCAGTTCTATTTAAATTGCTCAAAAATGTCATTCTAGCATCAAGGATATTGAGAAGGGCCATGTAAATATTTGTGTATTCAGTCTCAGTTCAGATCATGAGTTATGAAGAAAAATTAACTTTTATTGATTGATCTTTACCAAAATATTCACATTGTATTAATTGGATCCTATATTCACATTGTATTAACTGGATCCTTGATGATGATTTGAGATAATTAACTTTAATTAAAAGTAATGAGAATTCTTTTGGATTATGCCCTGTGGGCATGATTATAATTCTGATTTTTTAAAAATCTTTAGGGAAACCTTTAGTATTTTTAAGCTTTTGCTTTTGCCTGGCTACAGTTAGACATAATGTGGTAAGACCAGAGACATAGAGAGCAGCATGTAGCTAGAGATGGATATTAACCTAGAACTTCAGGCCATCTTGCTTACTGCATTAAAGTTCATGAAAAGCACTTCATAGCAGCAGTTACATCTTTTGCTCCTAACTGACTCTACTCAGATGTGCACACAGAGCAGCTTCTGTCCTGTTGTTTCAGAAGCATCTCCTAAAGGCTTTGGAAAGCCCTCTTGAATATTGTATTCAGTCTAGGTCACAGGTGGTAACTAGGACCTGCCAGATGTTGGTAAACTACAGCTCCAAGCAATTCTAGCCAATATGGACAATGGTGGAGACTTGGGCTGTTCAAAAAATTTGAGTGAAATGCTCCTTTAAATGATTTGCACAGTCTTAGTGAGGAATGCTAGATGTTTTTATTCATCCAGAAGTCGGCACTTGGTGACATGCTAATAGTATTAAAAATGTTTCCAGTCATATTACCATGTTGCATGTTAAATATTTTACTATTAAAGCAATATAACAAACAGCAATGAGATTCATTTTCTTTCCACAGTATTTCATATTTAATGATATATGCAACAACTATGTAGCCCTTAATATTTTAACTAAAGGCATTTAATGTTTACTTTATGGTGTTCTTTTGGTGTAATGAGTTCATTAAAAAAAGCTTTTGATGCTAATTCAGAAATCTAATCTGTTCAGTGTCTTTCACATGCAGTTTTGATGCTAACTGACAAGCTGTAAGTTAATTAGCACAGAACTTACTAATGAGGATGTTAAAAATCTTCACTTTTGAATTATTTTTATATTGATGTGTTCTGGATAAATTGAAGGAAATTAATCTGCTGGTGTTGAGTTTTCTTTGGTTTGCTGTGCAGATGCTTTTTGGGGGTAGGTGGGATCAGAGGAGGAAATAAATGAATTTTGCAATAAAAAAGAGAGTTAAACAAAAAAGCTTATCTTTTTTAAAACTGGGGATACCCAAAATCAGTACGCTTAAAGTGCAGTTGTTAATTAGTATGGAAGACAGCTTCTTGAATTAATATGTGGTGTTAATTAACAGGAAGTCTGATGTTGTGTTGTAATTACGACCAATATTTTTGACATAATGAGTGACTGAAGGTGAATTTTATGGAGAACAGTTTGGTAAACACATTAGAACCTAGGTATGCTATCTGTTTGTTTCTTTAGGAAATATGGATCGACTTCTACGACTTGGAGGAGGAATGCCTGGTCTAGGACAGGTTAGTATCCAGATTACCAGTAACCTTTTTTGAATTTAGATTACAAACTTAAATCTTGCCCCTCCCTGGAAAAATAACCATTTGAGGAATTACAGAATTACAATTCCAGAAATGGTATGTATAGTAAGTGCAGAAAAGTAAGCATATGTTTTTGATAGATTATCTGTCACATTGTAAAAGAATACCTGCACATTTGCTGTAACAAAACATTGCAGTATCCTCCTTCACCTTAAAGTTTGACACTGACTTTAATTTTCCAAACAGAACTTATATTTGCTCACTTTTATTAAGAAGCAAGATCTTTTTATTTGTCATATGCCTGGTTTCCCCCAAAATAAGACATCCCCTGATAATAAACCCAATCAGGCTTTTGAGCACATGGCAATAAGGCCAAGCGCTTATTTCAGGGTTCAAAAAAAATATAAGACAGGGTCTTATTTTTGGACAAACACGGTATTATACATTCTGATCCATCAGGTACTGGAAAATTTCACATGATTTTATAAACAAAATCTTCCCCAATTAGTTAGGCAGATGTTATTCTCAAACCGTTTGCATGTGCTCATTTATGCTGTTGCGACAGGGCTGTCACTTCTGCTCTATCACCTCAAAGTGAGATCCCAGATCTGCCCCAAAGTGTTATCCAGCTTTCTGGATCAGGTTTGCAAGAGATTAAAAATCCTCCCACAGGAAGAATATCAGCAATAAAACATAATCACATCATTGGATCCAGTTATGGAATACGCCATCTTTTTCACTCTTGTCATCCAGATTAAGCTTTCTCATTTCTACAGGAATGACAGTTTCAATCATGTTCTTGACTTATCCATATAAACAGTAGTTGAAAAGATTGGGCTGTTGGTCTGAGCTCCAAGCTTGGCAATTTGGTTGCCAACGTTTTCTCACCATTTGAGGAGATATCATCAGTGCGCTTCAAATTGTACTCGTCCGTCAGAGCACTGGTCTTTAAATACCTTATATAATGCAAATTAGCGTGGATTTTCTTTTGGTCTGATTTTGGACTGTTTGATTGGCTGGCTGTTGTTACTGAGGCATGGTCTTTGGTTTGTTGTTGCTCTGGTTGTTGTTACTAAGATGTGGTCCGACCTGGCTCACAAGAAGTCGGACCACATCTCAGTAACAACAACCAGCCATTCAAATAGACCAAAACCAGACCATGACTCAGCAGTATCCAAACAAACAACACTAATTTACATCACACAGACAGTACTTAAAACCAAAGACCATGCCTCAGTAACAACAGCCAGTCAATCAAACAGTCCAAAGTCAGTCCATAACTCAGAAGTAGCTGAACAAACAACATCCACGCTAATTTGCATAACATAAAAAGGTATTTAAAGACCAGTGCTCTTGACAGACAAGCACATTCAAGGAGACTGATGATGTCTCCTTGAATGGTGACGAAACGTTGGCAACCAAATTGCCAAGCTTGGAGCTCAGCCCAACAGCCCAACTACCAACCTGAGCTACTTATATTCAAATACATTTCAGTTGAAAAGATGCCTGTGGATGTTTATACAACTGCTACCCACTGATTTCAAAACAGATAAATGAGAACCATTTTATCAAATAGCAGTGTTGATTTTATTAGTGCTATACAGATTACTTACTGTCATTTTTAAATTGATAAATCATTTATAGTTTGCATATTATTTTAAAATACGATCTACAGCAGTAATAAAATTGTAAGAAAGATCATCAGAACTCTTCAACCAACAAGTGCCCTAATGAATACTTTGGTGTATTTTTTAATGTAAATGTAAAATGCCTCAGCAAAACGGATTGTTCAGACAAGATGCTGAAAGGAAAGCAAATTATCTCTCTGTTGTGAAGACATTCCAAATTTAGAGTGCCACCACAGAGAAGGCTTGCTGTTTTGTAAATGCATAATATATTTCTAATACTCAGAACTATCAATGGACTTCTGAATATCTTAATGCATGAGCAAACTTTACAGATGAAGGTATTCTTTTGGCTACCCAATGGCTAAGGAGCTAGATGTAAAACTATTCCTTTTGACTTCATACTGTGAGCTGCGTTTATATTTCTCCCTATTTTCAATTATAGACTTTCTGCTTTAATACAAGGTATCTTAGGATACAGACATTATTTTTCTCCCTGAAATTGAATATTTCATAGAATTTTTAAGATTGCGCTATTAGTTTAGGTATTTATTTTAGGTGATTGTACAACTAATCAAGAGTATAGTGTATTACCCAAAGCAGAGCTTTTCTTTTTAAATTTTATAGCAAGTATTTGCATTTTGCACTTTCTTCCAGGTGCTTCTCAGTGAATACTGTTTAAAAATACATTTTTTAACACTATACAATTGGAACACTTCTCCTGAGCCTCATTCTTTAACACAATAAGAGATTCATAATTATTGAAGTTTTTCTTAGTTAGAAAATTAGGAAAAGAGACACATGCTGAATTTAATATATTAACTGTTACTTTGTTCTTGCAATGCAGCATGGTGTAATGGTTAAGGTGCTAGACTAGGAGTGAGGAAACCCAAGTCGTCGCTTAGGCATGAAAGCCAGATGTGTATCCTTGGGCCAGTCACTTCCAGTTCAGTCCTAATCAGCACACCACTCTGCATAAGATCTTGTTGCATCATGTACTGATAGCTTTCTTGTAAGAACAAGGTAACACAAATAATAAGTAGACTCTGCAATCATACATGACAAATACTAGGGAAAAAGCCTCAACCTTGTGGTTTTTTGTCTCTTGCGCGGATCTATTTTGATAGTGCGGGTTTGTGATAAATAAGTCAACATATTTTTAAAATAAGCAAGGAAATTGGTAGCTTTCAGCCTCCTTTGGTTAAGTAATGACAACATAATTAAAGTAATCAGTCTCATTATGACTGACACCTTTTTATAAAATGGATTGTCCAAGGTATGAAGCTAGTTCAATTTGTCCAGGAAGGCAGAAATCTAGAGGCAACTTGCATCTAAACATGGAAGACTGAATACTGGTTGCCTGGAGCCTCTGATTGAATGGGAACTGTACTGCCATTCCAAACTGCAAAGCATTAAATCTTTTCAAACAAAAGTAAAGAATTTTGCTGAGTGTTTTCCTCCATACTCTGTTTCATGCTGGTCTGGAGGTTCTCAAATATTTGAGGACAGATTTGGAGGTTTACAGACAATAGGAGAAATGGTTTCTTCCAGTTTTAGTTAGTTGAGGCTTCCACTAAAATCAAGTCTTTCCATGAGCATAAACACCTTAGGGGTGCAATCTGCAGTATTTTCTTACATGTAGAATATTATTAATGTATGGAAGTCTGAAATGCAATGGTAGAAACAAGTCTTTGATAACATGGGAAAAAAATCCTGCTACAGAGGTGTTGAAGGTATTTTTTAGACTAAAAGCTGAATAGAAGACCTTTGGAAAATCATGAAATTCTGATACATCTCTGCTTGTTAATGCCCTATCAGCAAAATAAGACGACTTTCACTAATTGTTTCTGTATCCCCCTGCCTTCTAAAAGCTATTCTGAACAATCAGAGGATTCAACAGGGAAGTGGTGGTGGCATGTAGTTCGGAGAGCCCCAAGAGGAAGGAGAAATTGGGAAAAATGATACCATTTTTCTGTAAGTGGAGATAGATGCTAGAACAAATGCCACTGTTGTAAGAGTCCATATCATGAATATTGTAATAATAAATTGCAATTTATATGTGAAAATAGATTTTGAGTCTCTTTTACCTGCTTATAATCCATGCTTGGATTTGGACTCCATCATCACTTACAGGACTGTACAGGATTGTTAATTTCTGGTATAACTAGATTTCTCTGAGGATTTTTGTACCTTAGTAGATAAACTTGGAAGGTGAGCAGAGTTGGTCTGGTTAGCATTTCTATAGTGGACCAGAATCCCAGGCTCTCGGTTCAACTGGGATTTTGAAAAAAAAAACAGAAAAACAAAAACAGAAGCCTAGGAAATCCATTGATGCAATCCCGCCAAGGATGGATGCAATCATCAAGAATTGAGCTGAACTTTTTACTTTTTATCTCAAGATTAGATTTAGACATGTGACTGCTGTAATTGGTAGGATTTCAGCAATTTGAAAGTTGCAGTCATTATGCATGCCAGCTATCCTTATATGATGGGACCTCACAGAACTATCAATGATACATAGTCTTTCTATGTTTTAAAAAGATTTCTTTGGGTTAAAAAGATATGTCTGATTGGTTATATTTGAATTGTTTTCTATTATAACAAATTCTCATTCAAATACTTTCTTTACTTTTGAAGGTAAAATGTGTTAATGGCTTTATCTCCCAGAGCATTTTAACATGAGGATTGTATGTATTGTTCCCTGTTTTCCCATACAATTTAGAATACAGTAAATACTGGTGATAATATTTATAATATTTGAAACTTTTCTTCATGAAAAGTAATGCACATTATGTGGGATAAACTTTTATTTGTGTGATGTGTTAAGATTACTCTCTTTTAAGTAGAATATAGTTTGGTTGCTTATAAACTATATATTTTGCCATGATTATACATAATGATTGAATGCATGTCCAATTTAAAGATGAGAATGAGATTTGTATGCCCATGACTGACTTGATTTGAATTTTTAAAATATATTTCTAAATTTAAAAGCACCTTATCTAAAATATTGCATACTGTGTATAATATTGCATAATTATGACAAAAGTCTAGATAAACAATTCCAACATCCAGCATACACCTTTAGAATTAGACCCAAACTACTTTTGAAATTTCCTCGGTTTTTGAAAGCAGTTTAAATTCTTAAGCAAAGAATTCCTATTGTTGCAAAGAAATAAAATAGTATACCTACAATTGTGTAAACTAAAAGAATCTGCACCAGTATAGAAGATTGATGAAAGGTCTAAATATATTAATTAGTACCATTTTCTGCTCTACCTGTCTGTTTCAATGAAGCATATAAAAGTCAAAATCTGACCTGTTACATGTTTTTGAGACCACCTGGATATTTTTGTGATACCTTTTGGATTTAGACTAAATATGGATATAGTTTTGCTGTTCCTGGCTATGACACACTACATATTTCTGATTATCAGTTGAAGAACTCTGCATTCAAGCTTTAGAAGTGGGTACCCCCATATCTCTCTTTTCTGTGCCCAAGAAGAAAAGATACATGCCTATGATAAACTACGGTTTGTTGAATTCATAGTTTGCTTTCAGCTGAGTTCCCAGAACATTGATTTTGGATTCCACAGTACATTTGAATGTGACTATTACCTTTTGGAGAAAAGGGTTAACAGTCTTTTAAACTAGTTGATTGCACTTTTTCTGACACCAAAGTGTATATTAAGGAAGGTAGGGTATGGGTGAATTTTCAAGAATGTTTTCATGGATTGTATTTTTTTAAAGTTAAAGTTGTAATACTGTACATACACAGTATTCTGCACTACTTTTTTTTGCAACAAACATGCAGAAGAGCAAATAATTCTCACTTCCCAAATAGCAGATGTAGATATCCATGCGTGTTCATAACCTTTATAATGAGCAGCATTAGAACCATTCTCTTGTTCTTACATTTGCTGGTATCCATAATGTACACAAAGCATGTAAGATATAGGACATAGCTATACAATTGCAATGTTCTCAGCAATGGTTCAGAATTTACCCATGTTATTTGGTAAATTTAAATTAAGTGTTCTTACTGCATTTCCTCTTCTGAATTTTAAAATGTCATTTCGAGTGCACAATAGCACTGACAGCTGGTGACATGATGACGTGGGTGGGTAAATAACCCAGAGTAACACTGTATACAGCCCTCAAAAAGAGTAACCGAAACGCTAAAAAGTCTGTCCTTCTATACAGAACACTATATCTTGTCATATTTGCTTAGTGCAACTTCAGTTCAGTGCTTTAAATGGTACCCAGGGGGAATAGCTAGAAAGGTAGATCTTTTATTTTAAAAATGAGCATGGAGGAGGGGTGACCTGTCTCTTAGCCGTGTTAGCACTTCTACTGGAAATAAAGAAGCAAGAATTGCAAATAGCTATTTTGTTTGAATAATCGGCTTGCCAATTAGCCATCAAGTGCTTCCATCTGTGAAATTGTTGATCAGATGGGTTGGTTGGGACACTTCCAGATTAGGGCATTGTACATGGCACTTGAAAACTGTCACTTTGAAAGGTTTCAAGTGCTGCACTGCTTGATGCTGTAGAATTGATAAAACCTGTAGCACTTAAAAGACCTGCCACTGATCTAAAAATCTTGTTGAATCTACAACTGGTCTAATATATGTAGATCTTAACCCTGTAATCTAATTTCATTTTGGATTATGTAATAGTGATGCCTTTTAAAAGGACTAAATGTAAGGACTGTTCCTTTTAATATTTCAAGATCAATATAGTAAGGTTGCTTTCAAATACTGCCTTAGGTCTCTCCTTTGAAAGCTTTATGAAGTTTGATATTTCAATAGTCTGATGTATTAGGAATTACTGTAATATCTTTTACTTTGCCATTTATCTGCCTACAGATAAATTTTGTATTTTTATTTAACTGTAGTGACATTTCTAAAGCTGTAACCTTTTATAAATATGATCAGTCAGATTTAAAAGATAGAATAAAAACATATTAAAGAATATTGGTCCACATCTTTTCCTAAATAGTTTCTTGAAAAAAGATATAAATGCAAGATGAGGGGACTTTTTATATTGGTCTTATTATGCTCAGACTGCCCTTTCCTGTTCTGTTCTTTAAGTAAATTTTGAAAACATGAAGCTGTGAGTAGAAGCCCAGTCTTGCTCCCAAAAAGGAAAAAAGAAGAAAACTTGTTTCTAGCTTACACATTTCTTCCTATGTATTGGGCTAAGCATATTGGGCTATCCTACATACTACAAATCCACCTTTGAAGATAGGAAAGAATGCCTTTTGCTTGACAAATATGGACTGAATCCCTATGCTAAAGTGTTTTACTATTGTATTTAAATTCTTCAGTAATATAACTGAGTTTAAATGTCTTTAAAGTTTCCCCCATGAAATAAAAATAATAGAAATCTGTATAAATATTGAAATGATCCAACAATGAGGCATAGACAACTACTTGCAGCCTTTTTTTCCTTTCCAAAAAATATAGCTTTCAATATGGCTTTGCTCAGAGAAGAGTCACCATGTCAACCTGTTTGCATTTCCACTTTTTAAACATTGACTCTTCCCTCTTTGACTGCTGCTCTCTCGGTCATGCATTTTCTCTCAAATAATTTATATAGATTATTATTATTATTTAGATTATTTTAAGTCATAAAATCCAAAACACAGATATAATCAATATTCCACATCCTTTCTCTTGATACTCTTTAAAGCATTGTAAATGTCTGTAGCTGTTCTGTTTTTAATGTTCTGATAATCTCATGGATGGAAAATAATTTCTACTGTACCTAAGAAGGAAATCTTAGAGTACCTTACTATAAAAAAAGATACTTTGTTCCTGTATTGTTTTGGCTTCTTCCATCCTAATTTCTTTCACATGTACTTACGGACTGCTATAACCTTATTTAATCAACTACGCAGTTTCTCACTACATTTCATAAAGTAGACTCTTTTATGGTTTGTTACTTAGTAGAGTGCAGATATTAACTAGTATAATCTGTGGGCCTAATTTAATGTTCAAGAAGTAGTCCAGTGTATTCTGGATTGGACTGGACATAGATATTCTGGATCATTGCCAGGAACAGAAATGTAAATTAGAAAAATGATCTTTATTATTCTATACTCTAATATGGAAGGAACATAACTGTCTATATCGCCTTTGCTTTTTAGCCATCTAGAATAAAATTGGCAAGCAGGTTGATGGGAAGGTGATATGTGCAAAATGTCATACAGGTTGATACAATGATTTTTAATCCATGCTAATTTTAAATATATGTAAATATATAGCTGTCTGACTGAGACAAACTGATGAAATTTGCAACAGTAGTAGTCCCTGCAATGAAAAACTGCTAACAAGTTTGTAATGGGCACAATTAAAAATGTTTTGTGCAAAAAGAACAGGTGTTTGTAACAAATTATGATATCTGTTATGGCTGCACTGGAGTTGATTGTTGCTGATTAAGATGGAAGTATAAAGGGTTAATTCACTTTTATAATGCCTTTCATAAAGTGGAGCAGCTTTGAGTCTACAATTTTGGTCATAGTTTGTGATGGTCATTAAGCGGCCTATAATGACTGTGCCCAGTTTTATGACCTTTTTTTTTGAATGGTCATTAAGCAAACACAGGTCATTAAGCAAGCTTCCTGTTTGCTATGGAACATTTTTTCCATCTGAAAACTGAAAGTAAAGACTGGTTTCCAGTGAAATCATTGTAAATTTCAGTGATTGCAAGACACAGCAAATGGCCGTCATTGAGCACTGATTGCTGAATACCGAAAATGTAGCCAGATGACCGGGGAGATGGGGTTTGTCAGAAATTTGAGTCTGAAGCCTGTTGTAATGTTAAGGGGTTGCTAAGTGATTGATTATAAGTCAAGGACTACCTGTTCACCGGTTAAAAATAGAATCACTGCTCAACATGAGAATCTGGAAGTGGAAATGGAGTGAATCATAAAACAAGGTTATTAAATAAACACAACAGTCAATAAGGAAGTCCACAGTTCAGCATGGAGCACTTTTTTGCCAGAAAAATAAAGTAAACACTGGTTTCTGGCAAAAAAAAAAAGAAAAAAAAAAGTAAATTGCAGCCATGTGATTGCAGGACACAGCGAATAGCCATGAGGGCCAATTGCCGAACAACCAAAATGTGGTCAGGTGAGGAAGGTGGATGTTGTCAGAATTTTGAATCCTGTATAACTTTTTTGGAGGTCTGTCATAACCTTAAGCAGTTGCTAAGTGACCATAAGTTGAGGACTACCTGTATACCAATTAAAATAGAATCAATGCTCAACTTGGGATTGTGAAAGTGAATTATAAAACAAAAATATTTCTAGTTTATCCAAAATCTTTCAACAGCTAAAGAAATTGCAAGAATGGCCTAATTGAAAAGATCACTCTGATTTCAGGGCAGATCTGTCAGTCACTCAGTGTTTGCCTTCCTTAACCTTCTGTGATGTTTAACCTAAAGCTCACAAGGTTTAAAAGAATGTAATAGATGAGTTTCACTTACTGGCCATGCACGCCATATCATCAGTACACACAGACTTCAGTCCCAAATCTTTACTTGTTGATCTGAACAAGTCTGAATGGGAGTTCTATGCATGTTCCTTTAAGATGTATAGAGTCTATTGTGCACCTAGGGATCCTGTAAGTCCTGTCTCCAGTTGTGCAGAAATTCTGCTTTCTTTCAAATTTATACTCTGAGACCTCTGATTCAATTGTCACCTGCTTACAGTAAGGCAACACCCAGAGAGTGAATCCAGGTATGCATGAAACTAAAGGAGAAGGACCAGTGTATACAATCCAGCTCTACAGATCAAGAGTCATGGAAAAGGTTATATAACTGGTTGAACATTGCTTGATGAACCTTACAGTGGAGCAGAAGTCTAAGCCTCTTATTTGTGTTCTACTCCATATATTCATGTTACTCAAATTATTCTTAGGTGGCCCAATTATTAGTAAAAATATAAAGTTCCTTAGTTATTTACTTCATTCTGTTTCTGTGCTTTTCCATTCCTAAATCTTATTGTCAATTGTGCCTAATATCTTGAGAAAGATATTTGCAACTTCTGATACAATTAGGCAGAATTGCAGTAACATGTTTCCATTTCCTTTGTTAAAGAAAATCGTTTGTCCCAGACTTCTATTGTAAGTCTGCAGACTGTTGTGCATTTCAGAATACTTGTACCCTTGATTACTTGTACGTCTCCATTTAGTCATGTGTGCCTTAACCATTAGATCATTCACAGATTACTTCTGGTATATAGTGCATAATAAACCGTATACATAATACAATTATTTTTAAGAGGAAAATGCCTCTTTTTGTGCCATCTGAAGTAGCACACACTCTCAATTGTCTGTAGGTGTAACAGCTGAAAATCTGTACTCCAAGAGTTAAGTCAGCATGAAAGAATTCATTTCCACTTTAATGACCTAGCCTTGCTGGGTTAGGACGATGGGGAACATGCTTCTGACTTGCACTCCTATTGCCAATTAACACCTCCTATAACAGGTTGTCTCAGCTAGTCATTGAGGCAGAGGCAGTAGAAGTAGTTTACATGCATCTTGTTTTTCACACTAGTTGTTTAATACTCACAAAATTAAGTATTAAAAGGTTCCTATTTTTATTTTATTGGGTAAGAATAAACATGACAGTGTTGGATAGTTGTACATTTGCTTATGTCTGTTTTGTTGTGTTTATATTTTAAAGGGGTTTTACCTAAAAAGAATGGATGGAAATAACATTGGATCTAGCTATCTAATAATTTTGTTACAGTGGTATCCTTTATAATGACATTTTTAAGACTTGGACCACTTTTTCCACATTTAAAAACTTTTTTTAAAAAATGTAGCACGGTTAAATGAGGAAGATTATTCAGTAGGAGTTTTAAGTGATTTCTAGGTCTGTGGTTCTTTTTGTAGCTGTGGCTTTATTTATTTTCCATCATTTACATTTAAAGAAATGTATGGTGATGTAAAGGGCAGTGCTCTAAAATGACACTTTGATTCATGATAAATCAGCAGGTATTCTAATAACATAATAAAACTGGCTAAATAATTGATACCAGTTCACACTAAGAGAAAGGTGGAGTAATATACCTAAAAGTGTTAACAAATTTGCTAAAAGGCCTGAGTAGATAACACTTTAAGGCATTAGTTTTATGCTGTTAGAATGGCAAATGCCTTTTTTAACACTTAGTCAACAAGGGCTGCCCAAGGAAAAGTCACAGCTTTTATAGTTGGATTATATTCGAATGCTCATGAAGAAAAGTAATGCCTCATTTTAATCTCACTGGATTGATTGTCTTGATCTTTCTTCTATTAGGTTTTTAGAAACATTGTATATGTATTTTAAAATGCCAAAATGTTTTTTTAATTGTAAAAAGCTACCTTAAATTCTGCATTAGCTAATAAGGAATGGCTAAAAGAAATGATTGATGCAGCTTACAGCTGATGCGATTGCCCTGCAGGCAGGTCAGTTCACTGTCTAACACTTGGTAGACAGTTTAGTCAGAAAGAAGCATCTGTTTCTTTTCTTAAAAAGTATAATCAGGAATGATTTTCCTCACTTGTTTTTGTATGCACTGGATACAAAAGAACTTTTAAAAGCCATAAAGTTGTGTTATTTTATTTTTATGGCTTACTTTAGTTGAAAGTAAACGACCAAATTTAAAGGCTTGCTTCGGTTTTAGTCTTTGGTGATGATGTTAGCACATTGATTCTCTGGGGATTCTCATGCATCTGGTATATCAGCGAAAAGTATATTTACTTTTCATCACCTTTGTAGATCACTGGTTGGAATGGAAAATGACAGGCAGATGTGGTTTGATGTATAATCTTAACAATTTAATATACAAGTGCTGTGCATCTTCATTAATGTTGCCCAATTGTAAATGGGAAGGGAAAGTAGAGGAGAAAACACAAGAATCTTCTACAGTTAGTGGCATACAGATGTCAGTGAGCTTATACATAGGTACAGAAGATTATAAAATAATCCATCATTCTGGTGAAACTAAGGGTGCCCAATGCGTCTTGCTATCTACAGACAGTCATTTTCTGGCCATCGTACTTGATTGGATCAGTATCTGTGTGTTTCTTCTAGTCTCTTAAAAATAATTTGCTGTAAATTACTGTAGTAATTATTACAAAAGTAAAAAAATATTTACTTTTGTACTTAGGATGGTAACTAAACAATTTACATGATTGAAGATTTTAAATACAGTTTTGTTTAAATAGATATGCAGAATTTTGCTTCAAAACAGTACCATAATGAATCATATTTGTGTCATTGCTCTGAAAGTATTCATTCTGAAATACTGTAATAATATTCAAAAAAGTGTATGATAGGGGTAGCAATTATGCACTCTTATACAAAACACTATATTTTCAAATGAATATGCAAATAGGCTCTATAGCTGAATTGGCACATTTGAGACTAGTTAAAGATAGCAAGCCTAGGATAAAAGAATTGATTCTTAATTGTATCTGAGTAACATATACCAGTGGAATGACAACATGCAATGGAATCGATTCATTTGCCGTTATTAACATCCTGAACACCAGATCTATTTTAACTATTGAGAAACCCTCAAGATTAAGCACTATAAGTAAAATGAGAAGTCCTGTTGACCAAATGGCTGTTGGCTTATATCAAATGAAACTATCTAGTTTTTTCTTGTTAATCATAATATTTGGCATAAGATTTTAAATCAACTAATTGAATACAGTATTTGCTATAGAGCACATTAGAGAAATTTGTTTAGGAAGAAGAGGGAATACTATATAGTTGTATATTAACTTGTGGTTAAATTAAGAAACTTTGTTGACATCAGTGAGGGCAAAGCACTAATATTTAGAAACTCCTAGGGAAAAAGATCTTCTCTAAGCAAATATACAAAATAACAAAATAGTTCAAAAACGGATATTAGCAGAATGAAATATTAGAAGTTACATTCTGTATTTAGTATTATTTTAAATAGTAATATAAGCACCAATTGTGTGATAAATCCAAATTATTTAACAGTAATACTGCTTTTTTTCAAAAATTAATTGAAAATGATGATTGTGTATAAAAGGAGGAAATAGAATTGAGTATTCCAGAGTTCTGAGCTGTAATGTGGAGAGATCAAAATCACTGAAACTTTGTTAGCAAACTTTCTGCCACTAAATTTTATATTTTCTAATATAGTCCTTCCTTATAAAACATTCTTAATAGTTACCTATGCTCTCTATTAATTATTTTCATAATGGCTATCATGAAACTTCTGTTTCATTGTACAGCTGTTGCCATGAATTGTTCTCTCATTTGTAGTATTTAGAGTGAGGTCATTTGCAGGAGTTAAAAGCAGGATTTCTAAATTGTGGGCTGAATTCTTTGAATCTCTTGTAGATATCTACTTCATCTTTGAAAATTCACATATTGATATTTTAGGGCTAAGTACATCTTCATTATATTTAAATAGTTTAATTTTAAATATAATGAAGCAAACTAATAAAGTGTTAAATAGAAATGCTTATTGCATGCTTGATCATTAGCATGTATTGGTGGTGGTGGGTCCTGTGAAGTTATCCTTGGTCACAAACCACAATTAAAAAAATATTTTGTACTACGTCATTATTAATAGGAATTGCATAATTTTAATTTTGCGGTGCTATAGATGGCATTCTGCACTTGAACAATACATAATTTTGGTTTTGGTCGTCATTCACACCTGGGACAATTGTGCTAATTTTTTATTAGCTACTCATAAAGCAAAGAGCAGAGTATTTTGTTCACAGCTTTTCTGCCTAGGGATTGGAGGTCCATTTTTTCTCTCACTGCACCAATGGATCTGCAAAATGCTCCTGTAGCCTTTTTCCAAGTTCTCTTTAACTAAAAACTGATGAAGCAAAGGGAAATTGTGTTTGTGTTGGTGCCAGTTAATCATGCTAGCCTAGCAGCATTTATATTCACACCACTGTAAGAAACATGTAGTTAATTGGAGATTGTGTGTATGTGAGAAGGAGAGAGAGAGGGAGAAAGAACAGTATGTATAATTTATTATTATTATTATTCTGGCTAGATAAATACTGCACAACCAAATAGATTTGACTGGAATTGAGAAATATATAAATAATAATCGGCATTGTATGAATGGGAGAAGGATCTGTGTAATCTTCATAGGTTCAGGGCCAATACTAACAGTCATAGGGTTCACATATTGTGCTAGGATACAATGAGACATGTAAGGTTTTGGCTTAATATATAGAAATAACCACTTTGCTTATTCATCAAACCATGGCACTGGGGTATTGTAGTGTGAAGCCAGCTAGTGAAAAACAGGAGCTTATGACAGATGCAGAGTTTGAATAACCAGTAGGTCTTCTAATTCATAGTTCAGTGTCTTACTAAGCTTGTTTTCATATGTGCAGGGAAGAATATTGAGTGTTTCACATAGATGGAAACAACCACAATAGCCTTGTATTCTTCACATGAGTCTTTTTAAATGGTCAGGGAAGAAAAAGTTGAAACCTTTCAATAGTAGAGTAGGGGTTTGGGATTGCTGCTACCATTTTTGTTTCAAAATTATGCATTTAATAGAACCAAACGTATTCCTGCAGTGTCTTTTTAGATGAAGCTCATTTTATTTATAAAATAGAGTTGTGTATATTATAGAGTGTTGTTTTTTTATCTAGGGACCTCCAACGGATGCACCTGCAGTTGACACAGCTGAGCAAGTTTACATTTCTTCGCTTGCACTTCTAAAGGTAAATATTTGTGTGTTTTTTAAGTATTGTGTAAAGCACTGAATATATTATAAGCGGGATGTTTCTGCTGTGTCTTATATCAAAAGTTACATTTTCAGGGGTATTTAAAAATCAGGTATGAGAAATGGGAAATCAGAAGCTCTCCAGGTGTTGCAAAAGTACAGCTCACAGCAATGGCAAAGGATGCTGAGAGTGACGTGGTCAAACAACATCTAGATAACGCTACCTTTCAGATACAGTCATTTCTCATATTCTTAACTTCCATTCAATTTTTCCTCCTGGCCAGTAAAAATTGCTCAACACTTAGCATTTAATGAGTATGTTCAGTTCTCATTGAACTCTTTATGGGTTCTTTGTTCTTCATTTTTTTCTCCACTGTATATTTTAAGTGGTTGATGACACTGGTAAGTAGCTTTAATTTTACTACTTTGGGCAGCTATCTGTTCCATGCCTATAGATGCTTTACACATAACCTCTAAATGTGAATTATTCAAATTATTCATGGTTTTTATATATGGTACAATATAGGATACAAAGTAAAATGGTACTATCTTTATAAGTCCCACTATATGGCATATACTGTATTGCAGGACCCTAAATGAGAAGCTAGCAGGGCATTGATTATGATAGTTAGTCTGTTGTTCTCAGACCTGGGGAATAACTGGCACACTGATCAAAGAAGAGAAAAGCTATTTTATGGTCAGAGACAACATTTGTGCTATAAAAGCAGAGATTTTCCCCACCAGTATCTCACTGTTCTGTGTTATACTCTTCATAGGTCTCCAGGTTCTTTTTCCAATGAAGATATTTTGAGCATAAATTTTTGTAGATTGTTTCATACAAACAGAACTAATAGGCATTGGAAGGAATCATATATTTTATAAAGTACTCGCTTCTCTTTTTTAAAGGCATCATCTTCTGAGATATGAACCATTCTCTTGCCAGTCCATTGCTATCAGAAACTTGATTTCACTAATAATATTTTGCTATGAATCTTTGTGTAAGACAAGTGATACTATAGTATTTTCAAAGAAAGATGCTTTTGGCCTTACAGCTCTTAAAGATGTGAATCTATAATAGAAAAGTAATTTAAAAATCACCAGAGAATCAAGCACCTGTTCCTTAAATATTATTCAGTAGAATTCTGATCTTTCCAGATGTTGAAGCATGGTCGAGCTGGTGTTCCCATGGAAGTTATGGGACTAATGCTTGGAGAATTTGTTGATGACTACACTGTCAGAGTGATTGATGTGTTTGCTATGCCACAGTCAGGAACGGTGAGTTCTTTCAGTTAGCACATGTGCTATAACACTGTTATAATTGTACCTCAAAAATGTTCTTCCCCAACATGCTTAATTTTTTGAAGAAAATATTCATACATGCAGTGCATATATCCGAACTTATAAATAACGCGATTCTTTATGTTCTATATATCTTTTCCAATCATGAATAGCTATGTTGGTTTGTAACTAGATGTTGTCAGTTGCATGAAGCATTAAAGTCTATGGTAAACAATATGAAAGGTTCAATCTGTCAGGCACAAACAACCAGGCCCATACTTGAAGATTTCAATTAATTGTTTTATTGCTTAAGCCTATACACAGGATCTTCTCAAACTGGTTGAGACTAGATAAGGTTGAATGGCATTCAAGGGGGGGAGGGGTGTCAGACTTTGCCCTCTTGTGCTCATGTAGGGATTCTAGACTAAATCCATTTTTGACTCCTCTTCAATTTTATTTTTAAAAAAATATTACATTTATACACTTGGGATATTAATTAAAAAGCTGGATTTTTATCTGAAAGCTACTGGCTAAGTGCCATAAATAGTGATGATTTACTTTTTAAATTGCTCTCAAAGCATGATTAGACTGGATACATGGTAGGGGATGAAGTAAGGTATTTTAAACAAAGCAGTCACAGCTCACTTCTTAGAATCTTCTAGGCTTAAATTGCTGTGCACTCCTAAAAGAGAGCAATGAATACAAATGAATTAAGTGTGTTCATTAAAAGAAATATTTTTGTGATTTCTGACATCTCTCTTTGTTAGTAGATCATATTATTATGTCCTGAATCGATCATGAAAGTTTACTTGTACCTAAAATTGCCTTTGTTAATCTGCTTCCAAATGCAGGGAGTCAGTGTGGAGGCAGTTGATCCTGTGTTTCAAGCCAAAATGTTGGATATGTTAAAACAGACTGGAAGGTTAGGATTTTCTTTATTGACTATAAAATATGTTACAATAACAACCAAGTCCTCTTGATTTCCTGTCCTAAATTTATTAGTGTTTAAATATAACCTTGTTTCTTCTGAGCGGTTTATATGATAGATTGCTTACATTTAATAATGGATTTAATATATTGTCAAAAGCCAACCAAGTGTTTTCAGATTCCTATCGCTGTTTTTCTTCATGTATGGAGCAATTACAATATTCAATAAGGTTAAATTTCTGTATTAACACAATAGAAAAGGTAACAACTAACCACCCTTTTCCAACTTTTCAACCATTGTTCTGTATACCCAACAAAAAGTATTTGGAAAAAAACAATTCAAAATATTTTTTTTAAAAATCAGGACTTCATTTGGAATGTCTCAACAGGTGCCATCTTTGTGCTGAAATTTTTATACTGATATAAAAGCTTATAAGAATTAATGTTAACAAAAGTCTTGACCACCAAAGAGAACAGTGCAAATTGCTTTTTGAGGAAATCTCTACTTCTGCTTTAATTGATATTTAATCTTTTGATGTCGTTTGATCCTATCATCCATGCTTGAAATAGATATTCTGCGGTGAAAAGCCAACTTGGCTCTAATGTGTTCAGAGGAGATATTTCCCAAAATGTGGAAAGGATAAAAATTGGATGGGAGGGGTGGTAACAGGATGAAAAACTGAGAGCCTGACCTACACTTGTTACTACACCTCCCTTAATGCTAGCACTTCTTCACCACATTTTCATGTTTTTATTATAATGTGGTGAGCATAAATATAAATGTTTCTCCTGGCACTTTTTTTTACTTTAGTATTTTCTTATGCTTCTATAAATTACACTGTTGCCTTTCATATATCCTGCTGCAAATAATTGAACTTACCAATGCCTCCTTTTTTCCAGGCCTGAGATGGTTGTTGGCTGGTATCATAGTCATCCTGGTTTTGGCTGTTGGTTGTCTGGTGTGGATATCAATACTCAACAGAGTTTTGAGGCCCTTTCAGAAAGAGCTGTGGCAGTAGTAGTGGATCCCATTCAGAGTGTAAAAGGAAAGGTATGTGCTAGCTTCCCCCCTATTAATGGGGGGAAGTGCCTCTTTTAATGTTTTTTTTAATCACATCTTGTATTATGGATTCTTTTACATGGAAAAATCAGGAAAATATGTTATTTCAACCATCTCTTCAGATAAAAATATGAGAACTATCTTTCCCCTTTTTTTGCTTAAATTAAATATACCTATCTTGATGTATATAGAAATTTTTCACTTCCTTTAATTATTTTCTGTACTTTTGTTCTTGAAGAACTCTTTGGTCTTTATGGGTAAATTAAAAAGAAACTAAAAAAAAACTTTTCTACATAGTAGGCATTTCTATTAAATCTAATACAGTTTCTATCTTAGGGTCAAGACCATAAATACAATTTAGGTTGGTAAAACCTTCAGTCTTTTCAAAATGAAATAGCAGGTCAAGATAGATTAAATCCTTCTCTAGAGATACATAATGTTCATTCTTGAGATAGAATAGGGTACTTTTTGCATATTCTCCAAAATAAAAATTTCCCTAACAACTTTGCAACCATTCACATTTTAGGGCAAGTTTGCAGATGAATGATTATGCAGAATCCTTATGAAAAGAGATTAACTTGCAAAGCATATTGGGTTATAGTTTGTCCTTTGTTGAAATCTCTTTTGTTCTTGTTTGATTCTTTTTTTATTTCTTTCTAGCCCCATATGCCATTTTCCTATTTCCTGCCTCATGACAGCAGGGAGCAGCTCTATTATCACCTTCACAGAGCTGTCTGCAAATGTGAGAGGCAATTCGATTTTGCTCAGCCACAGGGAGAGTGGATTAGAAAAACTACAGAACATACAGAAATTGGCTAGATGGTTACTGCTTTAAAATACTGCTGAGGTGTTTTGTTTCAGCATGCTTTCCTATTGTATTACAGAATAGTCATTCAATTAATATGTATGACATTTGTGCAATGTTATAAATATTTTAAGTATTTAAGTTTTTGTGTTAATGGATCTGTGATCGTAAGCTGGTTAACCAACTATAAATGTTGCCACTTTCTTGATAGAATGAAATGATCACTTGTATGAGTATAATAATAGCAACATATGGACAAGTTAACTGTTGATTTTCTTTTTAAATGTTAGTATATTTCTATATGTGTGTCCAGTTAACAATCCCTCTCCCCAACAAAAAACCTCAAATGAGGTGACTTAAATATGTAATTGTAAAATACAAAATTATGCTTAGCATTTCAGGTTACAATGATACTAGGAAAGGAGAAAAAAAAATCTAAGGCAAAGAAAGTACTTCTCAGCTTCAAAATTTCCCCTATGATACAAAATTATGCTTTTGTATTATTACAGATTGCCCATTGATTCATATAAAGGTTGACAACTACAGTGAGGATTTGGGCATTGTGGATGTTTCTATATTCTATATTCCCAAGCATTTTTTGTAATTCACTAACTTTTCTTGATAAATCTGTCTAATATAATCCTATCTCATTAGACACTTCTATAATTGATTGAATATATTTATAGTTGATTGGGTAAGCTTTTGTATTTCTCTAAAATTCTTAAAAAGTTAATATCTATATTTTCTAAAATTGAACTTAATAAGAGAGATGTGCTTATAGTTCGGAGAATGAATTCTACAAGTTTTCATAGAATATCTCCTTTCCTGACGAATCAGATTAATACTTGAGAATATTCTCCAGCTCCTTTGTGCACCTGAATATTAGGTAGCAGCTGAAATATAGGAGTATTTTTGCTTAACTTGTTGTGCCAACTGTTTCTGACAAGGCCTCAGACCTGATGGTATTGCATTTAATCAACATTATTGTAGTGAAGTTTTATATTTACTAGAAACTTCAGAACTTGGGCCAGAATGTTGCAGTGAAAATGCTGGTGTATGCTTTTACCTATCCTGCAAGGAGTGTTTTAGTTACCTATTTACTTTCAACGTTACCAAATAGCCTTCCTGAACATGGTGCCTTCATTCTATACCTAATCCTTTATTTATAAGCAAATCCATAAAATATCAACTTTTCAATCTGCAAAAAGTTCACAAAGATTTGACAGAGCATGTCTTACTTAACTTTGATCAAATAAGCCAACTTTATATTCCTTTCTTTTACTTCTAACAGTCTTAATATTTAATTCAAATATTGCAGGATTTGATTTCTCTTTGATTCTTATTTATCCCATTGCACAAATTCCTTCAAGACTTTAAAAGCCATTTTTATAACAATAGAAAACATTTTCCTGGCCATTCTCTTGGTTAATCATTTTGATTCTTAAAACTAACCAGTTTCTTTTGTATATCCAGTGAAGTTTCCTTTTCCAAATCATTATCCTGGCATGTCATTTGTAATTCTACTTCTGGTATTTGTTCCACACCTGTCATTCTTCATAACATATTTTAGACATTGTATATCCATAAAAACAGTGTTGACATTATAATTTTTAATTTCTGACTCCATTCTTCAAAGATCTCCTTTAAGGTTTCTGATGTTTTGAGTCATGTTCTAAGTACCAGTATTAACTGGTATCAAGAACATGCCTGCATTTGATGACTTTTTCAATTTGTCATTCTGAAGGTCTTCAATAGCTTTAAAATGGTTAATAGACAATTTCTGAAAGTGAGTAGAAAATGAGGTTTGCAAATGAAGCATCCTTTAAAAGGCTGTGCTACATTTTGAGCAAGAGGGATGATCTCGTTATCTCTCAGTGCTCAAACCCATGCAAAACTTATATCCTGTGGTCTTCTTGCAAGCAGCAACCATCTGGAGCATGCGTGGGTGATCTCCCATCATCACCTTATCCAAAGATGTTCCATGGAGCCAGTCTACTCACTGGTTCCTTGGTCTTTCTTCAGTTGTCAGCTCCACTTTCATGGAGATGTCTTCAGTTTGCCGTACCTACCCCGGAGGCCCCTATAATCAACCACATTGAGGAAGATGGAATCCAATTCCTATTCCTTTCTTTTTCCAGAAAAATAGAAACAGCTTTTTCATTTTTATAACCCAATATCTGCTACTATCATCATAAGAAAAGAAACCCGAATCACACACTTTGATGCCCCAAGCACAGAAAGAATTGAAAAGATCTGGAAGGATAATTTTATTGGAAAGAAAAAAAAGTACAGATAAAGGTTAAAAGAGTATCTTCAGATTAGTTATTGTTCCAAATACTTTGAGATTGACAAAAAGAAAGCAGCTAGTTGAAAGTATGACAATCCCAAATACATGCCCACTTCTATAACTTTGGAAAATATATCAAATTCCCTTCCAAAAACCAAACTCAATTTCAATGTACTATCTTAATGTATACTTCCATTTCATCAAAGCCTGAATTTATACAAGATTCTTGGCAGAGCTGATTTCTTGAGTGTGGTTTGTAGAAATACCTTGTTGATTTTTAACTGCAAACACCAAGAACTGTTGTGTTCCATCTGCTCTGAACACTAGCATGGCACACTTTAGTATGTCTTTGCTTCTCCCCAAGCCACATTGGATCATCTGATCTCTTGATGTTTCTGTAGCTTCAGTTTTTCTTAAGACTTAATTTTTTGTGCTTCTGATGGTTTGTCTTCATTGGCTACTCCACTTTTGTATGGTCTCCAAAAACTAGCTCTTCGCTAATTAGTTGTATACAGCTAGCACTTAACTGGTTCTACATCTGGAGAGTTATTTGGCCTGTAAGCCAACTGAGAGTGTAATAACTTCATAGTGTCAGAAAATGACAAGTTTTTGGACTTCAATATTTAGGTGGAGGGGTTTGCATATAACAATGGATGCAAACCCCTCATCTACAATATTCCTATATATATAACATACTCTGTTATTCTGTTGATTCAATTTCAGCCAAATGTACCTTCCTTCCACTAAACCAATGTGTCTCTAAAATATAGAGGAAGAATCCTTAAAATACTTACAGTAGAAACATTCACTAGAAAGGAGGAGCTGAAATGTCCCCATCTTTATAAAATGTCTTATCTTTATACAAATGTTGGTTACATGAGCAATCCTATTATGTATTATGAGTAACTTTCAAAAATGGTTCAGTTGAATTCTATGCATAGAACTCAAGTTCTATTTAGAGACTATATTCTCTATAGTTCTGTTTAGAGCAGCGCTCCTCAAACTTTTAAAACAGGGGGCCAATTCATGGTCCCTCAGACTGTTGCGGGGCTGGACCAGCTGGGTGGGCATGGGTAGGTGGTCATGTGACTGGGTGGGCGTGGCTACATCTTGTGACTAGGTGGGCGTGGCCAATTTAACAGTCTAAAGAATACACACAAATTAAACTTTAATTTGTTTTGTTCCTAGGAGTGTATTGTTTTGCTTTTGTTTGCATGTTGCTCTTTTGATTGACTTTTCCTTTTACTAGATCATTTTTTAAGTTGTTTAGGAGTCTAGTGGTCCACTTCAGGAAACTCGGTTTTGCAGCAATTTTTCTCAGCCCCAAGGAGCTTACAATCAACAAATAGAACAAACCAGGGAAGGCATTGCCTCTCCTTGTTTTGCGTGGGTGGAGGCAAGGGACTCAGCCCAAGAGCTGGGCCTCCTTGGAGAGGCAAAGGAACAGGTCTACTCCAGAACCTGGAAACAGGCACTTGTTCTGCCCCAGCTCTGGATTTCCGAGGATATAGACACACACCAACGGTCCTTATCAAATTTATTAAGTAGCAAGAATAAACCAAAGTCCGGCAAAGGTTGGCAACCAACCCAGAAAGCAAGATAAGACTTTTCCAAAAATGCTCTGATGATAATTACAAGAAACAAGCAAGAAACTTACTAACAGTGTGTGACTTAAATAGGCTAAGGGAGTGGCCAATTATCCTCAAGCCTTACTCTCGAGGAGACCTCCTCCTGAGTAGCCACTCCTGCCTTTTGGCAGCCCTGCGTGCTCAAGCATTGAGGAGAGGCTCCTCCACTTCGCTCTCTCCACTTGAAGGAGCCTCTGGAGGTTCTGAAGGCCCTGGCTGAGTCTCTGCCTCTGGCACCATATCCTCTTCAGCCTCCTTGCTGTCCAACGCGAGTGCCTGCTGCGCAGGCTGCTGGCACGACCCCACACCAGCCTCCTCATCGGGATCAGCCACAATCCGCGCAGGCCACTGGCGGGCCACAACAGCACCCCTCAGCAGCAGCCTTCCACATACTTGGGACTGTTCCCCGGCCAAGTCCCCCAACCAGCACTGGCTCCTTTTGCTCTCCCTCCACTGCTGCTCAGTTCCAGAAAAGAGAAGAAGGAAAGGGATGCTTCTCTTCTGGGCTTGATTCCTCTGCCCCCTCCCCAATAGCTCCTTTGCCAAGATAACATATTTCATTGTGGCTGAAGCAGCAGCCATGAGACCCAGGGAAGCCCCTTCTGCCACTGCCTTCCTGAGCTGAGCTAGACTACCAAGTATAGTAGCCTGCCTTCCCCCTTAATTGGTGGGGGGAAAGGCAAAATGAGGAATTACTAGACTGGCCTGCCTTCCCAGAAAGTGCTGCCTCTCTCTCCCCCTCCCCATCCCAGACCCCAGTTTGGCTATTGAAATTAAGGCTGGCTTCCCCTCAGCCCCGCTCTTGATCAGGGAGCCCATAGCCTCAATCTGAAACCTAAGAAGAGGGATAGGGGAGCACGGGAAATGTGCTCACATTTTCCAATTAAGAAAACTTAAAATCTACAATGCTGCTTTTTCAGAATGCTGTGCCAAAAAAACCCTTTTCTTGAGTGAGGAAGAAGGAAACCACTTTTAGTGCAGGGCTCCTGCTCCCACCACCACCCTGCAAACCCGTTCACAGCAGAGATGCCATCCACAGGGCCAGAAGTTGGGGGGGAGGTCGTGCTGGTGACGTTGCCTCACTGCCATCTGACAAGCAAAATAAGGTTGACAAGCCTTCTTTATCACGAGGGCCTCCTGGAAGGGATTTTGCCACTCCAGCTCCCCCTCGGCGTGCTCCCCAGAGGCAGATATTATAATTAAACTTTTTCTGCCCCACCGGAACTGGGCAGCAAAGGGTGAGTGTCCCAAGAAAGGCGGGGAGCAGCAGTGGCGGCATTCAGGGCAGGGGATTCGGCTGATGCAAGGTGCTTTGGGGAAGAGTCAGGGAGGCTTCTGACACCACCATCTTTCACGCACTCCCCTCCCTCCCCACGCATGTCAGTCCTGCCGCCAGCCATCCTAGATGGTGTTCCGGGAAGGATTGCTAGTCCCTCCCCCGCTGTCCTAGTGTTGTAGCCCACCAGCGGTCTACGCGGATCGTGGCTGATCCCAACAACGAGGAGGCTGGTGGGTTGCGCCAGCAGCCTGCGCAGCTGGTGCTCACGTCGGACAATGAGGAGGCTGAAGAGGATGTGGTGCCAGAGGCAGAGACTCAGCCTGGGCCTTCAGAACCTCCAGAGGCTCTTTCAAGTGGAGAGAGCGAAGTGGAGGAGCCTCTCCTCAATGCTTGAGCACACAGGGCTGCCAAAAGGCAGGAGTGGCTACTCAGGAGGAAGAGGTCTCCTCAAGAGTAAGGCTTGAGGATAATTGGCCACTCCCTTAGCCTATTTAAGTCACATGCCATTAGTAAGTTTCTTGCTGAAAACAACTTGTAATTATCATCAGAGCATTTTTGGAAAAGTCTTTATTGTATCTTGTTTTCTGGGCTGGTTGCCAACCTTTGCTGGACTTTGGTTTATTCTTGCTACATAATAAATTTGATAAGGACCGTTGGTGTGTGTCAATATCCTCAGGAATCCGGAGCTCGGGCAGAACACCTATCTGAAATGCTGCTGCAAGCGTCCCAAGCAAGATTTGGCGAGATGCTTCAGAGAAGAGCCAGGGAGGCTTCTGACTCCACCGTCTTTCGTGTGCTCCTCTCCCTCCCCACGTGTGTCAGTCCTGCCGCCAGCCATGCCAGGTGGTGTTCTGGGAAGCTTCGTTAGCCCCCCCCGCCGTCCTGTCCGAAATGCCGCCGCTAGCGTCCCAAGCAAGATTTGGCGAGATGCTTCAGAGAAGAGCCAGGGAGGCTTCTGATACAGCCATCTTTCTTGCGCTCCCTTCCCTCTCTGCCGCCAACCTGGCCGCACTCTGAAAGATCGGGAGGGCCGTGCGGGAATAGAAAAGGCAGCAAAACTTGCAAGAGCAGAAATAGGAGAACAAAGCAAGCAAGTAAACCTTCGGCCTGCCAGCTGGCCTCTTCATTGTCCTTCACTCTCGAGGCAGCCTCTGGAACGGCAGCGGCAACACAAGTGGCTGCGAGAGGAAGACCCAGATGTCTTCTGGCTCCCCTTGTCACAGAAGCATCAATCCCGCACTCTCTCCTCTCTGTTAGCAGCTGCCCCCTTCTCCCTCTTCCTCCTCCCTCTTGGGCGATCCTATGTGAAAAACAGGGCAGCTGCTAACGAAGAGCGGAGAGTGTGGGGTTGATGCTTCTGTGACAAGGGGAGCCAGAAAGTGTCTGGGTCTCACCCAGTCTCTCTCCCTCTTGCAGCCACGTGTGCTGCCACTGCCGTCCCAGAGGGCTTTCCTTGGAGGTGAGCCAGCAGGCCGAAGTTTCACTCGCTTGCTTTGTTCTCCCATCTCCGCTCTTGCAAGTTTTGCTGCATTTTCTCTTCCTGCACGCCCCTCCCAATTTTTGAAACTGTGGCCAGAACGGCGGTGGGGAGGGGGGCATGTGGGAGATGGAAGCATCAGAGCCCTCTTCCCCAAAGTTGCCCTGGCCTAAGTGGGCGATCTCATGTGAAGCTGCTGGGCAATCCCATGTGAAGAAGACTGCGGCTGCTAGCAGAGACATCCTGAAGTTGGTTCTTCTCTGTGACAAGGGGACCCGGCTGTGGCGGCTCACCCGCCCACCCTCCAGGGCAACACGCCTCCACCTGTGGGCCCGCCCACCCATACCCTTCGACCTTACCTTTGCGGCAGCAGCGGTGTGGTAAGCATTGAACCATTGAAATGAGCAGAAGTGGGAAGTGTGGCTGGATAGTGGAAGATAAGGGTGACAGCTGGAGGAGGGGCGATGTGGGCGACGTGCAGTAGGCAAGGGACCTCCTCCCCAGGCCCCCGTCAGCCAGGAAAAGCCAGCCACGTGGGGAGTGGCTGGGAGGAGAGGGGCGAGTGGTGGGGCGAGGGGCGGGGCTGAACCCCTCCACTCCATAGGCCAGATACATTGGGTCGGTGGGCCAGATCCAGCCCGTGGGCCATAGTTTGAGGACCTCTGGTTTAGAGCCATGATGGGCAGCAATATCTGAAGAATCCTTCATCAATGTTTCTTACTCTCAAATCAATTAACTAATATTAGTCTATTCTCTCCTACCCCTTTTGTCATTCATACTCCCTCTGGCAGTTCTTTCCAGCCATCCAACCTTTACCTTCGGTGATTCTCAATGTTAGTATACTGTCTGCCATCCACAGTTTGTTCCACTTTGTTCCCAGAGCCAGCTAATTTCTTTTTCCTAGCCTGCATAACTGTCAGTCCCACAAGTAGACCACACTAAGAGAAACCATGTAGGCATAAAGCTACTTTTATTTTTTTTAAAAGCTATAGTAACAGAATCTTGCAACTCTGAATGTACTTCCTCTCTCTTCTTTATTTTCATATAAAAAAGAGAGGCTGTCTAAGGCATTTTTGAAAATCTCTTTGTTAGTATGAGCTAAAGCTTCATTTATGTAATTACTACACAATCTTTAACCTGTTCAGAAATATTTTCTTACTAAACTGAGAAACAGAATGACCATGGTCGGGCAAAATGTCAGTGGGCGTAGGAGTGACTTCTGTCTTCCTGCCAGCTTCCCCCTAGTTCAGCGGTTCTCAACCTGGGGGTCGTGACCGCTTTGGGGGTCGAACGGCCATTTCACAGGGGTCGCCAAAGCCCTCTCTCGCCCCCCCCCATGCCTTCACTCACCCTCACTTTCTGCCTCTGTTGGATCGCCGGCCGTTCGCTTACCCCGCCCACTCCCAATCTATTGCTGCCTCCTGAGTCCCAGCTGATGGCTAGAGGGAAAAAAACTGTTTAAATTCTTGCTGCGGGGCTTCAAAGGGTCGCCCCATAGCTGATCAGTGTTAAAAGAAAACAAATGAGTAGACCGGTGCTTACAAAAATAGAAAAACAGCCCCTTTCAGCTTCAGCATAGGTTAATTACCACAAGTTGATAAGATCAGCCTCTACTCTCAGCTGATTTGTTCTCAGCTGTTTTGTGGAGGGCTCTGTTGCAGGGAGAAAAAAATCTGGAGCAGATTTTTTTTCCCCTAGCTATGCTGAAAAAACGAAAATGAAAGTAAAGGAGGGTCTTTGCTGCAAACGTGACAAAATGAGGCAGAGAGAGATTTCTTTTTCTTTTCCTCACCAAAAAAAGGTAGGTGCAAAACTGCAAACAATGGGAAAAAAGGAGGTTCAAGATTTTAAAACACAAAAAGAAAAAAAGCTCTATTTAACTAGGGAATTGTAATAATTGAGATACTATTAATTGTATATTGTGTTGAAAGCAGAAATGGTTAAGTTGTGGTTTGGAGGAATATATGGGGGAAATTATTGGGTTTATTATTATTGGTAAATATAATTAATTGATTTGTAAGAAATTGGATTGCATGGAAATAATTGGAATATTCATGTTCATATTGATTAATATACAAAAAAGATAGTTATATAACTAATTGATTTATATTAAAGTGTTGAATTTGTATTAAACAACTGTATTACATAATTACATAATTAACCATTGTGAGGATGGATATAAAACTGGATGACAATGCGAAGGGGTATAATATAGAATAGAAGGGAAAAATTGAATTTGATTAAGATTAGAGATGAGAATGAAGGGTAATATTGGTTTTTTTAAAAAATAGATGATGAATAAATATGGCAAAAAGGAAATATAGAAATTGTAAATTTAATTGAAATGACTAAACACTGTTTAAATTTGTGAACCGGCCAAATACTCTGTTCAAAGAAAATACATTGTATATTTGTATGTGTGTTTCTACTTATTGCTATTTATTCATATTTGTTCTCTTTTATTCTTTAAAGTTTAACAATTCATTCTTTATCTTAATATCTTCATATTTGTTTGGGGTTGGTTTTCTTCCCTTTCATCTTTTTTATTGTACAGCAATCTTTCTCCTCAAACCTACCACCTCTCTTTTTTCTTTCCTTCTTACTTTCTCTTCCCCCACTTCTCCTCCCTACTTCCTCTTCCTTTCTCCTTCTCCTCCTCTCTTCCTCCCTCTCTTACCCTCACCCCTACTCTAATTTTGCTTCCCTTCCTTCATCCCTCTCTATTGCTGTATCCTTTTATGCATATGGACTACTCAGAGGGCTGAAAAAGTTATTTTTGACTGGTCCTCGCACTTTTGACGAGTCCTCGAACTTACGACTGTCCTCACATTTTACGTTTTTGCCCTATCTTGTCACCATGGTGAAGAGAAGCAGTTGTGAAATGAGTGACATGGTTGTTAAGAATGCTGCACAGGCATAAATGTGAGGATGGTCATAAGTGTGAGGATCAGTCAAAAGTGCGAGGACCTGTCAGAAATGACTTTTTTCAACCCTTTGAGTAGTCCCTATACACATAGCCATGGCCACCCAGTCACATGACCAGCTAGCCACGCCCACCCAGTCACATGACCAGCTAGCCATGCCCACAAAATAAGCCATGCCCACAGAACTGGTAGTAAAAAAAATTAGAACCCACCCCTGGTTGGGGGTCACCACAACATGAGGAACTGTATTAAAGGGTCGCGGCATTAGGAAGGTTGAGAACCACTGCCCTAGATTTTCCTTATGGGAAGTTTATAGGGAGCATTGAAATGATGATCATGTGACTGCTGCTGACCATTGCAACACTGAAGCAGCCACAACTTTGCCAAATTTCAGTCCTACGGGTGTCATGGATCCCACATTTTAGATGCATTCTGTAAGTTAGCCCATTTGTGGTATATTTATTCAAAAATTGTTGCCCTGATGCACTATTTCACCCAGCTGAAGGTTACAAATAATCAAACCAACAGGAGAGTTTTAGACATATATAGATTGCCAGGACAGGAAACTTTTAGTTGTATATACATTGCCTTTATAACAGATCTTCCCTCTGTCCGTCAAGGCATTTTTAATATTTTCTACAATGGTTTTCTCTATTTTTTCTAATCTGGGCTTTCCCTTCTTGCTGCTTCATGTTTGGAGAGTCCTGCTGAACAATGTTCAATAATTCATAAATTGTGGGTTTTTTTTAATGTTAAGCATGGTTGTAAACTGGACAAGTTTTCTCCTGATATAATTTCTGTTGAATTAATAGCTGAATTAGTAGCTCTAGATTCAGCCGTAGTACTTTTAAATGTAAATTGCTTCAGTTTAATGTTTATATTTGTTATTCTGCAGTGAATGCTTCCCATTTTAAAATACTTTAATCTAAGTTATTTTGATGAAATAATTCTTATTTGGGTAAATACTCAAAATTTAACAGACCTGAAAAGACCACTTTTTAAAAAAAACCTACAATGCTGATTCTCTGAACTTTGTGCATTACAATGAACAAGTACAGTGGTACCTCGGTACTTGTTAATTGATTCCGGGAGGCACAACGAGTACCAAAAATGACGAGTATCAAACAAATTTGTTTTGGCTGGAAAGGGTCATGAGGCCGCCGACACAAACAAATTCTAGCTTGCACCTCGCGTACCAAACAAACGAGTACCAGGACAAAATTTTCACATCAAATATGTTGAGTACCAAATCTGACAAGTTTCAAAGCAGTCGAGTATCAAGGTACCATTGTAATTGATTCTTTCAGATCTGTAATGAAAGAAAGGACAACCCCAAATATGTGACTGAATGGCTTGGAACTAATTTACATAGCTTTAGTTAAGTTATCTGTACTTCTATTTCCAGTAGCATTTATAGGGTGCCTAGTAGGGAACAGGAGAGAGATTGCAAAAGTTTGTTTGTTTTTTTAAAGCATTTATATGGCTTCACAACTTGTATGACTGGGCAGCATACGAAAGAAAAAGAAAGAAAATCCAACAATGGAGAAGAAACAGAACATTAAAATGAAATAGTAAATGGCAAACATGGCTAAATCTATGGTTACTAAAAATGAGGATTCCACTGATTCTGATCCAAAAAGACCTTTGCTAGATCAGAATTCTAGGGCACTCATTTTAAACTGTATTAATTAGGGTGTATTAAAAGCTGACCTGTATTAAAGCTAGTTTCAATATCACAATTTGGCTCTGAACAATTTCTGTAATAAATGGGATCTTTAGGCACGCAAGTAGATGAAAATAATGATACAATTGGCTGTCTAAATAAAATTTCAGAAAATCAGCGGCTAGCATCCATAATCACATCTATAGACCCAGAATTAGCCAAACATACAAACTTAGATATATCAGATACACTGGCGACAAGAGTATGCAAATTTGGATATGCTGATGATTTGGCCATAGCAGTACAAAAAAAACCAAAAACCCACCACATAGAAGTGACAGTCTCCTGTCCAAAAATCTTAAGACCTTGGAAAAATTCTTCACTGATTGGAAGCTTACTCTAGTACTAGTGAAACAATAACTATGTGCTTCCACCTTAACAACAAACTAGCATATGAAATCCCTAAATTCTGCTTCAACAACAATTTACTACCCTATAACACCCGTCCAAAGTACCTTGAAGTAACATTGGACCAGACTCTCACCTATAAGATATAACTAGAGAATATGGTGGCAAAAATCAATACTAGGAGCAACATACTTCAAAAATTATGTAGAACTAAATGGGGGGCTTCAGCTCCCACCCTCAGGTCATCAGCACTAGGGCTGATCTACGCAGCAGAATACTGTGCCCCTGAATGGCTTTATAGCTGCCATGCTAATAGGCTAGATGCCAAACTCAACAACACCATGAGGATTACAACCACTGTATTAAAACCACTCTGATAATCTGACTTCCTGTTCTGAGCCATATAGCATTGCCAACTTTATAAAGGCAAGATACACTAGTGAGAGAATACAGAAAATTATAAACAATTCCTACCTACCATGCTGACTTTCCTCATTTATTAGCCAGAAAACTTAAATCCAGGAAGCCCACAACATTTGCCCAACAACTTTCATATTGATTCCCAATGAGTTGTTGAATGCCCAGACGTATAAATTATCCCACAAAAAAAGATTAGACTAGAATAGAATACGGGGGTCTTCTAGTCCAGCCCCCTTCTCAAGCAGGAAAACCTATACAATCTCAGACAAGTGACTGCCCAGTCTTTTCTTAAAAACCTCCAGTGATGGAGCCCCTATGATTTCTGAAGGCAAGCTGTTCCACTGGTTAATTGTCCCTAACTGTTAGGAAGTTTCTCCTTAATTCCAGGTTGCTTCTCTCTTTGATCAGTTTCCAACCATTATTTCTTGTCCTGCCCTCTGATGCTTTGGAGAATAATTTGACTCCCTCTTCCTGAATAGGATTTGTACTTTATATGGCATCTGCCAGAATTCACTGTATGAATGTGGCATAGTATTCACCTCTCAATGTGACTGCAGGATCCCATGTCAAACTATAGATCCCATCATGACTGGTTGTAAGCTGAGGGCATATACCAGTCCAGTATCTGATTTTTTAAAAATAATAAATGATGATGTGCTTCATTGGTTAGATGGCCTAAACATTGGAATTTGAACATAGATCCTTTTAACACTTTTATTTCATTGTGTTTTATTAATCTGGATGAAATATTAATATATATTGCTAGTCTATGTATGATATGCCATACATTATTATTAAATAATAATAATAACCGAAGAGTCCGTGAAAGCTGTCCACAGCATACTCGACCTAATAACCAAATACACCAAGACAGAAATACCCAGAATCATGGATCTTATCAACCTCTGCCTAACCACTTACCTTCAATTTGATGGACAGATATATCAACAAAACAGGGACAGCCATGGGATCACTGCTTTCAAGACTCATAGCAGAGACCATAATGCAATGCCTGGAATTGATAGCACTCCCATGCATACAACTCAAAATATGGATCTAATATGTAGATGACCTTTGTCATAATAATAAAAAAGGGCCAATTAGAGAACACACTGCAACCATTAACATCTTCAGAGGTACAACATTCACAGGAGAAGAAGAAAACAACACATTATCCTTTCTGAATATCCTTATCAGCAGAGATAGCAATGGCAACACAGGTTTATTGAAAACCACCCACACCCATCAAGTGCTCCACTACCAAAGTGACAACCCAACCTCCCACAAGAGAAGCTGTGTAAGAACATTATTTAGACTAACATAAACACACTGCAACAACTTTGAACATCAGAAAAAGGAAATACAGTAGATCATCTATGCAACATCTTCCAACAAAATGAATATCCACACACCTTCATCAAAATGTTTCCTGACCACTCAATGCAATATAGTACAACCAGCACAACTATGAAAAGGATAACACTGCCATACATCAAAAACATCTCAAAATCCATCAACAGACTATTATAAACACCGCATAGCATACAAACCAACTAAACATGTCCAAAACATCCTAAGGAAATCAAAAGACTCAACAGCCCCAGAAAAAAACCCAGGGATCTTCTACAACATACGGTACAAGTAATAGCCACTACATAGGACAAACAGGCAGAAGACTTAGCAGAGTGCATCCATGAACATCAACTAGAAATCAGAAGATACAATGAAAACTTCTTAATTTCACAACACATGGACAGACTTGACCATAGTTTCAACTGGGAAACTATGGCCATCCTAGACCAAGCCAAGTCCAAAAATGTGAGAGATTTCCTGGAAGCCAGGCACTTTGACAAATCGACCATTAGTGTCATATAGACAAACAACATCTTGATACCATTCAGAAGAGACAATCAACAAACCAAAGACCAGAACACCCCCTCACCAGCAATCAACATCCAGATGAGCAGAGATTAACACCTAGATTAATGTTAGAGCAACAATCAAGAAGTAAACAATATCCCAATCAAGCAACTTTTGAACAAGTTAACAGTAAATATCCCAACCAAAGAACCACCAAAACCACTCCCACCAACACTGACAGGGCAAGCCACTAGAACAGGAGTGTCAAACTTGCATCATGGTGGTGTTGTGACGTATCAAAAAAAAAAATTCCCCTTGCTAAACCGGGCGTGGCCAGTGTGTGATGCATCGGCCCAAGGGCCGCGAGTTTAACAGCCCTGCACTAGAATATAAAATGAGAGCAAGCCCCACTCCCTAGAATATGTTACCTAGTTTGGGTAATGAACCGTCTATAAGAAAACAACCAAGCACAGCAAACACCAAGGAGCCCTTATTTCAATCCTAGAAATATTCTCCTTTTATCAAAATCAGTGGGTTGCCCATTTTTAAAAACTGACAGAGAATCCGATGCTAGTTCACCCCCTCATTATATAGTAACACACTGGACAAATTTAGAATTGTGAGCAAGGAGTGCAGGTAACTTATACAGGTAGTCCTCAACTTACGATTACAATTGAGTCCAAAAATTCTGTTGCTAAGTGAGACGTTTGTAAGTGAATTTTGCCTCAATTTTGCCTTTCTTGCCACAGTTGTTAAATGAATCACTGCAGTTGTTAAGCAAGTAAAACAGTTGTTAAGTGAATCTGCCTTATTGACTTTGCTTATCAGAAGGTTGTAAAAGGGAATCACATGACCCTGAGACACTGCAACGGTCATAAATGTGAGTCAATTGTAAACCACGTGACCAGGGGGATGCTGAAACGGTCATAAGTATGAAAAATGGTCACATCTCACTTTTTTCAGTGCCGTTGTAACTTTGAACCGTCTCTAAGCAAACTGTTGTAAATCGAGGACTACCTGTAATTCAATTTCTAGAACACTCACCAATGGCTAAGTTGCTTGGGGAATTCTGGGGGAAAAAACTCACTTTACAGAAGAGAGATTCATACATAGGAGATTGAATCTGTTTATTGATGTCTGAGAGGTATCAATTTCACATATTCTTTACTAAGAACTTCAGCTGAATGATAGTAAGTACTAGCTAGCATTTGTAACTATGCACAACTATATAACCATATTTTACCTCTCATGATTAGTCCATATTCTGAAGAAAAAAAACCCCCAGAAGATATGGATCCACACAGCTAGAATCTTATTCCCTCTGTAGCTTCACATGTTCAGCTTAAACTGTGGTTTGCCATGTTTGACTGAATCAGTGGACATTCTGAAACATATCCAGAAATTAAACTTGGCTGGTTTCTGATTCTCCATCTGGAATGTAGGCTCTAATAAGCTTGACATCGCAGTGAACTTTGGTTAGTACTAAACAAGCAATAGAGAAAAATGTGTACTGTGTTAGCATGTGGAGGGGGAAGGAGGATAAAGAAATGTATGAGTTTGCAGCTCATTTGCAGTTGGAAGTTCATTTGAATTAAGCTCTTGTGTATTTCCAGCTTCATTTCTCTTCCATTTTTATCTCATGTTTTCTTTCTGCCTAGTAATTATTTTATAGATAAAATATACATATATATGGCATACAAATAATAATTGCATGGTTGGGTTTTTTATTGCCTTCTCAGCTGTGTGTAGTTATATTAGATAGTTGAATAAAAGTTCCAAATAGAACGCTTCATTAAACATAGAGAAACTTCATGCTGAAGGTGTTTTTTTAATGCAATAACACTCAATTTGGTATACTTCAGAGCAGACAGTTATTTTTGCTTGTTAAACTGAAAGGGTTATTTTAGTTTATTTCCTTTTTCTAAATGAAAAAGTTTTTTTGAGTACACTTTTGATTTAATAGTATTAATTTTTAAATGCCTTTTACCATGGGAGATGTAGAATAATCCATCTCTCTTTGGAAAGACATAAAGCTTGGAAACTTGTGGTTTTTCTGCTTTTGGGGTTACAAATGCATGCCTTTGCTTGTCAGACTAAATGTATTATTCTGTAGCTGTCTCTCCATTCTGGATATTCAGGTTGCATAGTAAACCTGACCAAAGCAAGCAAATCCTCCAAGGATAAAGAAAGAAAATGTATGCACTCCTAGGAATCTTTTTTTCAGAGCTAAAATTGACATTTTTATAAATAATTACCATGTGTAAGACCTCAAAACTCACAATCACAGCAATTCGGTGGTATGCATTTGGCATGAGTCAATTTCTGTTCTTAGTGCTTTTCATTGGAAATGGCATAAAAGTAAGATTTCTCTGAATTTTTTATGCTGTGGGCTTAGAGGGGACCCAAGATGTTCTTTGGTCACGGTTGTTTAAGTGTGCACACCAGCATAAATATCAAAGTGGTCATAAACTTCAGCTGCACTTTGAGGGTCATAGTTCCATTTAATTTTTCAAAGAATCTAGAAACCAACTAAGCAGTCGATAACAGTTCAGTTGCAGGTGATAAAGGAGATTTTAGATGGGACATCACTTCTCCTTCCACACCTGGCAATAGTTATATTATAGCCTTTACACAGGATTTCTTATACAATGCTGTTTACTTATAAATGTGCATGAACAATGGCTGGATGCTTGAATTGCAAAGCACCTTAATGCATTTTTGAAAGATAGCTTCTATTTGCCATGGGGCTTCGGGGACATTTTCCTCAAATACAGCGACGTCAGAAAGGGCTTCAGTTCTAACTAACAGTGCTAAATTAACTGATTGCAGTCCATCACTTAAGATATTACACCCATATTAGGAGTTTGTTCTCCCTCCCCCCCCCCACCAAAAGTACTGTAGTGATATGTTGAGTTATTTAAGAAGTAAATATCTGGAGATATATGGGCACTTGTCAATTGTAATACCTCTGGAAAAAGCTTAATTATAACAAATAAATGCATTGCTGAAAGACTTGTAAGTAATAAAAATATGCTAGAAACAGTGTCCAGAGATGGATTTGTATATAACAGTAGGATGATTTGGTGAAAAAGTTACTAGAAGAGCTGTTTGAAAGCCATCTTTTGATAAAGGTAAGCGATGGTGTAGATTATTGATTTGAATAACAACTGAAAGTAAGATGGATAGTATTTTCCAGATAGTGATGATTTGTAAGAAACAGATGTAAATAAAAATGTGGTTTTGATTTTTTTTATGTAGTTTTCAAATATTGGGTATCTACTTGCAGTCATTGCAATTACTAAAGAATCTATGCTTTTTAATTCCATGCATCCTACAAACTAATTATATTTACAAGGTCAGAATGAATGCATGTTTTCAGAAAAAAATATAGGGTTATATAAATGTGTCTTCTCTTTGGCTGTTATATCACAGTTTGTTGATCTGGAGTATAATGTGTACAATTCACAAATTTGTCTGATAACAGAAAGTGGTGTGTGATTGTGTTTATTTTACTAACCAGTATATTCACAGCAATCACTTCCAAATATCTCTCCAGTAAAGATGTGTTAATTACAAAACAGACAAGGTCTTCTATTATATTAAAGCTACTAACAAGAAGACAGCAGGAATCACACATGTAAATAGCATCATCAACCCCTATTTTAGTCCTCTGTTTTGATCTGTGAGTTGCGCATAGACCAAAGGTGCTATTAAAGACTCACTGTATGAAATAGGCAGCATTATATGAACAAAATTTATTCAACAAGAAAACAGACCTTTAACATGAATTTAACAAGCCTGAGAAATTATAAACTATCATATGCTGCAGATTCATGCAGTGATAATAAACAAAAAAAGAAAAGTAAGAGGTTTCCTTAAGCTAGCCAAACCGCTAATGGTTTTGTTATAAGCTGTCTACTGTTGAAGTGACCTCTGCAAAGTCTCAAGGCACTTGCACCAGGCAGAATTAAATCGTCCAGTTGGTGAGAAGAATCGGAGCAAATATCATGTAATAATAAAAAGCTACCTTAATCTATACCCTTTTCCCCACCATGGCATTAGAGGAAGGTCTTTATTTCTTCATCTTTGGAAGAAGTAATTTTGCATTAAGCCTTTAGGCTGCATTTTAATGCACTTAGAAATCATTGTGGTCAAAGGAAGCTAAGATTTTAAAACAGTCAAATGCTAACAAAATTAAAGCAGTACTAATTCCCCCCCCCCCTTCAATTGACCCTGTGATCCAGCTGCCTGTGAAAATTTCTTTTGCAGACTGTAAGGTTACTACATTGCTATCGTGCTTTGCAGAGAACTTCAAAGTACACAAACCTAGTGAAGGCTTAAGCTACAACATATATCCAAGAGCTCACCAGGGCTTTATCCTTGAATCTTACTGTAGCATAATTAACACCTCCTTCATCCATTGCTCATTAGCGTACTGGACATTAATGAGCCTATTTATTCTTATACGATTCTCTAAAGAAGGAACTTATTTGTTCTTACTGTGCAAAAAAAAGCAATTATAAGATAGCTTAGAAATCAAAATGTAGGGTGTGTTGCTGCATTTATGCTTTTTATTGCGTCCCAGATCTAATTTTAGGCTGCAGGTTGTTCAGCATGTTAGTTTTCCCTAAGACAGTTGCTATAGTGATTGCAGTGAATTCCTTTAATCTTGGTGTAGTTAAAATGTTCCTCCTTATGGGTTGAATTGATGCTGTTAAGTAGAAGCAAAATGTCACTCAAGTCATACTTTTGTCCAGTAGTTTATTAAAAAAATAATAAGAATACAGTACGGAATTAAGCACAGTAACATTTTGTAGTGCAAGCCCATAAGCACAGCATTTTCCACCCAAACATATACAACTACTGATCAAAAATACAATGAAATAAACAAATGCAGTTACATTGGTATTTAGAATTGTTAGCCCATATTCTACACAATAAAATTTTTTAAACTCGAATGTATCTAGTCTGTTCCAAAACAATTTTCTCCTTGAAATTCCACTGCAGAACACTAGATGGCTGAAGGCATTTCTCAGAAAGATTATTAAAAATGACCTTGTAAAAATGGGCCACTGTAATCCCAGCACACTTGCAAAACTGATGTATGGCCACTTTTTAGCATCCATTCAAATAGCTCATCGTGAAAAGTGCATATGGAGCTCAAATCTGAGTAGAAACAATTCTCTTATAAAACACTGCTGTCTTGGATAGGTTCCATGTTTTCTAGTGGAGCAGTCAGTTCTAATCCATTCTAGGAACGTAAGTGTTAGTAGTACTCTAAAATACAAAGCACCTTGTGATTCTGATACAGTGCCAAGTAATTGTAACTTCCCCTCTGAGTAAATTCTTTATTTGTGTCATTTCTTATCGAGTAAATCTCTAGAGGACTACAGTGTAGGATATTTAGTTCTGTTTTTGCTTACTTTTAATTTATACTCCTATGTGGTTGGGCATTTACAGGTGTTCAAAAATTAGAACATATGGCTGAAATGCTGCTTCATGAGTTTGGGAGATTTATAAGACTCAATCCATATACTACTAAACTCTCCTGTCTGTTTTGGAATCTTCAGTTAGCCAAACAGTGCATCATAACGCAAAAAGTTTTAAATCAAGGTACCTCAAATGTACTAACTAAAAAAATGCATATAAAATCTGGGACCCATTACTGTCATAGCATTGAAATATTAAGAATCTTCAGACCAGTTGTATTTGCAAACTTGTGGTCATTACAGCATTGCTGATAGTGATCATGATTTCTGACACTCTCTGCCAGGTTCCAATAAGCAAAGTCAGTGAGGAAGCTGACAGGAAATCAGAAGGATTACAATGTCAGTATTTTTGTACTATAAATCTAATCCCCTCATTATTTGGTCAATAGTTTTGTTTGTGACAATAACCATAAACGTATTTCTTGAAATGGCACATGGAGTGCAACTGGTATCCAAAAGTGGTCATGAGGCAGCAATATGCAGAGCATTGGGTTACCGCATAAAGACATTTTCTACCTTTAGGAACTACTGCTAAGGAGAATCAAGTTCTATCCATTCACACATTTCAGAATCAGAGTCTAAGCAAATTTCTTAGGGAAGGGGCAAGATCCTTAAAATTATGATTGGGTGATCTGAAAAAAACCCCACATAAATTTATGCTCACTCCCCTCGCCCCCTAGGTTCTCTCTGCACAAGTTAATGCTACTGTATAATGTTATTAAAGGCCAAAGTTGCTTGAAAACAGAAACACTCTGTTTAATATAGACCTAGGAGTAAGGAGTAAGGGTGTTCTGTAGGATTTGTGAGCAAGAAGAGTAGGATGAATAAGTTATAAAATCTATATACCTGTTCCTGAGATTTTCTTAATTCTAGAACAAGTTAGAAAAAAATAGGATTTTTAAAAAAAATTAATTTGTTTCACCCCATGAGGGGGCAGAGTCTGTTGCTGAAATTCCATATTTTAGTGGGAGCCATATTGATGAAATTTGTGTGAGAACATAGGCTTCTTATGTCTTTAGAGTTTTATGTAAATGCATTCCTAGTCCTAAAATGGAAATGCCAGTGCTTCATCTTGGGGCTTTAGCATCTCTATACCACTAAAACCTATTATCTGTAACCTTTAATTGAGCAAACAGTAAATCATAGGGGAACAGTTTTCGAACCAAGGTACCTCAAATGGGCTAACTGATATAATATGTTCAAAATTTGGAACCCGTGACACTAGTGGGGTGAAAGACTGTTTTAATCATTGCTTGTTGAATAAATAGTATGTCTGTAGCTTGCAAACAATCATCAGATTCACATAACATGCTAAGTTAAAACAAATAAGCTACAGCATGGCTTAGTGCAATGTGCAACTCAGATGTTATATATTGTTTTCATCATTGGTAACCATATTAAAATGTACAGATTGAACATTGTGTGAAGTAAAATATGAAGACCAGATGAACTCTAATTTAAAAGCAAGATCATTATGACAACAAACTGAGATTTCAGTTTATTTCATTTATTCAGTGCTTAAAGCAACTTTTGTGTGCAGGATTCCCATTCAACTCTCTTGTTTATTGAGCAGTAAAATGTGTAGATGATGCATATTTCATATCTTTAGAGCATTAATATATTGGTTGTAGCTGTCTTGCCCTTGTGAAAAAGCATAATGACTATAAATTATCTCACATCATTTTTGAGTAACATTTATGCATTTATCTGGTACTTCTGCTGCAAAAGAGATACAGAAGACAGCTTAAGTTCCTATCTGCTGCCTGCCCATCAGAATAAACTGAAATAAGGGCTAAACAATTGTGTAGTTTCATAATTATTTTTTGTTGATGGTCACAAATTTGTTTTTTTTTAAAACCTTCATTTATTTTAGCCTTAGATATCTCATTGGATGCTATTGAGCCTCCAACTTCTTCCTTATGCTTTCCTTTGGGTAACGATATGATCGTCGTCTCTCTTCGTGCCACTGTTTTGTATAGAAGCAGCATTTGGAGTAAAATGCTGCTTCTATACAAAAACATTATACACATAGGGAAATGATTGCTGTTCTTGGACAATTCATCATATGCAAATGCATGCATATTTATTGAAAACCACTCTTATGTTTCTCCAGTTGAAATTTACAGCCACGTTCATTCACTTCCTTATACTGTATATCATTGTGTAGGACATTGTGTACAGCGGAGAGAACACCTTTCCAAAAGGCACCTGTGAGAAGCAGACTGCAGGCTGTTAAATGTACAGCTCATCCTAAACAACACAGACATGTGTATGTTCTTAGAATGTTGAGCTCAGATAAATTGAGAAATGGCTCGACTCTGTATGAGTAATACTCTAGTTCAGAGGTTTTCAAACCTCTGAACCTGAAGCTTTTCAGGCTACAGAACTGTTACCTTAAGAAAAAAAAATCTTGCCACTTCCAATCAAAGGCAAAGTTTTAGTGACATAAAATTGACTCATTTGAGTGAAACATTCCCCCCCATCCTTAGTCTCTCACAGAACCCATTAAGATTTAGAGTACCACAGAGCATAGTTTGAAAATCTCCTTTCCAATCTTTAATCTGTATTGCTCCACATTCTATCTTTCTTAGAACCAGGGAACCATTTATGGCATTTTACAGAATTAAGAAGAAATCATAAAGTTTTGAAAGTTACCAGCTGTAGTATTATCATTGTGACCTTATTTTTGTTTGCCTTATTTTTTTGCTCTCTTTTACTCTTGGCCATGACACTGACAAGGTCATCATAATCCATCCGACAGTGTGTAGCCTCTTTCTTACTTGCAGGAAATAAAAAGCATCTGACTAGGAGGGAATACATGGGGCAAGTTCCTTGCTGGCTATAATTTTGTTGTCATTTCAAGTGTTCCGTTGGTATAATTGATGTGACACGACTGGGCTTTACACAGAGTCCCTTAGCTTGTGCTCAGTTTCAGAGTTAGTCTCCCTATTATTCAATTTGAGTAGAGAAGATGTTTTTAAAGTTACATTGTGTGTATATATGTATGTATGTAAACATAACTATCAAAAGCGGGTAAGAGAGCATGAAACTTAATTTATTTTCTCTCATCACCTTGAAAAATGTAGTAATTGGTGTCCTCTTGCAATACTAAACTGAGTTGGTGTGCTGCTGATGGCAGAGCCAGCAGGCGGTTCTTTTTTATTAATATTATAATTAAATAATTTTCTGGAAAAAGACCAAAAACAGATGTGACTTGATTGTGATGTCTCTGCTGTTCCTTGGTGCAATCACTTGCATTTTCTTCAGAGAATTGACTTTTCTGTCTTGTTTTTACAGGTTGTTATCGATGCCTTCAGATTAATCAATGCTAATATGATGGTCTTAGGACATGAACCAAGACAAACAACTTCAAATCTGGGTCACTTAAACAAGCCATCTATCCAGGTATTTAATATTAATGTATTTACGTTGAATGTAGCTTAAAATGTGTATGCCTATGAATATACAGACAAACACAAAATTTACTTTGATAAAGATTTAGATCTAGTGATTACTTCTTGAATTTTTAATAATTTCAGATGGCATGAAGATGTTAGTAATATGTACTACTCTTTACCTTTACCTATCCTGATAAAATGTGCTATATTGTTTTAGAAATTGTCTGCAGATTTTTTCGCTAAACTGTTCAAATCATTTGCAAATCATATATGCATGTTTGTGACTATTATATGATAGGGAAGGCAGTGCCTTATTGATGTTTATGGGTTCTGTTACTCTTCGCCTTAATTTTCCTTATGGATACAGTGATCACCAGGCCAGTTTAGATTATTTTTTGGAAAACAGATACTGACTACAGTACATATATGCCACAAATACGTTTTCATTTCAGAAGATGTTGCTTGTTTTTCCTCAAGAGGCTTTGTTTATAGTGTCCCTGAGAACAGGCAGGGGACTTGTGTATTTTCCTTCATGAGCCTATAGACCATGGATGATATCTATCAGTAACTTCGAATGTATGGCAATAAATCCAAAAGCCCTCTCATAGTATTGGGCAGAATCCAGAAAATAATTTCAGAATGAAATCCTTAAGTATAGTTTATGTCTTTTAATGGAGTTACTTCCATGAAATATGCAAAGGATTGCAAATTACTATTCTTAAACTTATTTCCTAATAAAAATAATAACAACCCCAGATGCTTTGGAAGGATTTGATAGGTGGATAAAAATGCCATATTGGTGATCTAAACATCTGCTGAACTGCACAACCAAGTATAATAATGATTTTGTAATAAATACGTAATTGTTTACTATTTCCTAAATAAATAAGTTGGAACCTCAAGACTGCAGGTCAGAAAGGATGAAATCTCTCAGGAAATAAAATTTCATATTGTTATTAATTGACTCCATCTTTCCTTTATAAAGATGTTAATTTTTAAACTACATTTTAGAAATATGAAGTAGTCATCAAGCATGTTCCCATTCCATCATCACTGCAGATGAATTTATATTTTTGTTTACTGTTAAGAATTACAGTAGTTCTCTTAATTACAAGCAATGCCTCTCATATTCCCCACTGGTCCAGGTTTTAAGATGACTTAAATAATGTTAGAGAACACAGTGTTGTCTTAGCTGCAGTGAAGTTTTGTATGGATGCATTTAAATCTTCTGGATGAGCTGAGAGTAAGGGAATTTGTTCTGGGAACTTGCTAGAAGGAAAGAGGACGTAATTATGCAGCTTGTTGTTCGTTTTGTAAGTTTCAGACCAAGATACTAAATTAACCTTATAAATAACATTGAATGTGAGATCTACTTATCCATAGTAAGTGATGGATGTAAACAGACTTCCATGCAGAAAGTATTTTGTTTCTTAAACAAGTATTCCCCCGTGAGTGCTTATTGCTTTGTCATTATCATTTTCCTACTCTAAAGGTAATATTGCCAAAAATATTATTTTTCTTTTAAAATGAATTTTAAAAATCCCACTTAGTTGCCACCAGAAGTCTAATTATTTCTCTGAAGATTAATTACAGGACTTCTAATAGCAACACATGCTGCAAACACAGTACTTGTAGTTGAAAACAGCAAATACTACTGTTGACTTGCAATTTTTGTTCTTATCTTGACAATCTTATATCTGTCAATAGTTTATGCTCATATTTCAAAAACTATATGGGCTTCATGAATAATTATCTACCGATTTCCCTAATAAAATAGAACAACTTTTTCAATACCAAAGAATTTCTATTTAATAGGAATGAATAAAATTACTCCCGATTAGAATTGGTACAAACTACAAAGCCTAATGAGTATGGAAGAACCCTCTAATGTTTTTGATTGGGTGCAGGCAAGCCTGTGCTTGTATGTTTCTAGAGAATATATTACTGGGCCTTTCAAGGCAGTATGTAATGACCTCTTATGCAAACCCCACGGTATTTTACTGCTTCCTAATTTTTCTATTTTTTATTGTTTGCTTTTGGAAAGTTAAGAAGTACCGGTATCTTACTTTCAGTTCGGCTGTTATATACAAGTATAGTTAGCCTATAAGATTGCTTTTTGCTTGTTTCGGCTGTACCCTGACTTACTGTACAGTATATTTAAACATTTCCTCTAAAATTATTCAACTTACTACATCCCATTTGTTAGGAAAAGAACTACCAAAAAGGGATCTGCATAATGTTTGGTAATATCTCCTCATAAAATGTAATACAGCTGCTTCCACTACTGAAGAGGTAGGCTGCTCTTCAATGGAAACACTGGCAACAGAAGAAAAGCTTAGCAGCAGTATTCAGTTGAGGATTTAATTCTGCTTTGTACATCTGTGGCTTTTTTGGATCCTAATCAGAAATAGTTCTGGGCATTGATTTAACTTTTGTTTGAACTAGAGAATCAAATCAGAATTGAATTTTAACAGATATACAGATTCCTGCTGGTTTGCCTATAATCATTTAAAAAACTTTTGCATTATAAATGCTCCACAGTTATAATCTGTGGTATATTTATGTGTTCCACACCATTTATATGCCATCCCTACTATAGATTCACACTACAAAACAACTTAAATCTGTTTAAGTTAAACCCATTAATTAGGACAATGATTAATTATACTGTATGCCAGCTACTATTTTAAAAGTATCTCTGCCCTATTGTATATTTATTTCCCTGCCTTTAAAATATGTTTCATTGAGTTTACAACACCAGAACATCTAGATATATTTAAGTAGCTGCATATTTTGAGGGGGGGGAGTTCAAATAACACACAGCCTGAATGCAGTATTTTAAGATAACTGTTCTGTTTTGTTTGGCAGAAATGATCAGGTGCATTTTAGTAATTCTTTTTAAACATTCTCTTTCTAGGCTTTAATCCATGGGTTGAACAGACATTACTATTCCATTACTATCAACTACAGGAAGAATGAATTAGAACAGAAGGCAAGCTCTGTTTTCCTAGAATATTTCCAGTTACTAACAACAAAAAATATATTTGTCACTTCGATTCTTTATCACAGCAGGGGAATTTTTCTGACCAAGAGCTACAGCGGATGGGGCAGTATTACCAATATATATTGGGGTATGGTTGGAGAGGTTAATTACCTCAAGATATTTTTCCTTTGTTTTTATAGGGTATTTTTCCAAATTATATTGAGTCTATTTTAAGGATTAACACAACCCATTTTTTATTATTCCTGTCCAGCTAGTAAGAAAATGCTGTTGAAATTTATTAACCACAATAATTTGGGGTCTCCACTTCTGCCTAATGTCATATAGCTGATCCATTGTCACCCCAAATAAAGTCTCAATGTGAACTCTGTGGTCGAAAGCAACATTTCTTCCAGAAGGCATCTGCATGCATAAGTAGTCAATGTGCTAGTAAATATGTGGTTGGCAAAAATCAGTCTGACTTAGACAATTTATGAACATCTTTGTTTAAATTATGATAAAAATATGGCTATTCTATTTTTAAAGCTACATGTTTCTGAAAGCTATTTTCTGTTTTTGTAGTGCTATTACAATGAATCTGTTAATTTTCTTGCCTTTATTTATTTTTAAAAGCATATACACTCTTTTCTTACATAGTTCAAACCTGATTACACAAGCCAGCTTATCCATATAATCCATCCAAAAATAATTCAGCTATTCTTGAATATTTACAACCAACAAACATATAAATGGCAGCAATTGATTGAAGATTTATTTTGCAAAGCATATTAAATAAGTTTACCAGCCATCTCAAACATTTGCTTGACTGAGCACTGGCAGCTTTGCTCAAGGAGCTTCTTGTGTAACATCAGGACTACCACTATTATTCTTTAAAAAAAATAAAATTACAATATTTCTTTCATTTTCTGAGGTAAATTCGGTGAACATCTTGTTAGATCAGCCACAGGTATAATTTTTCCCCCTACAAATATTCCACAAAAAAGTATATATGTATACTTGTGTATCTATAATTCCAGTAGTTTAACTAAAAACATAGCTCTCTGTATCCTTTTTTTCCAAGTTTGCTAATTCTTCCCAATGCAGACATTTTAGTTTTTATGCCCACAATAGATTCCATCTGTTCATGATTAAAGTTGATTTTAGAGGCACTGTAACTGTTCAGATACCTTTCCACACTAATTATCTTTATAGGAGAATGTAGACATTAACTAAGGTCATTGTTCAATCATAAGTGTTCAGTAGTGTTCTTGAAGGTGACAGATTCAAACCGAAAAGCAGTCTTCTCACCAGGAGCTCAGTTGGGCTTGCAAGAATCAAGTGCTAAGGTCTTCGCTGCTTCAAATTCTCACTGCTGTAGTAAACACAGGAGGGCAATTTTGTTGATGTAGGGAACAGCTTTGTGATCTTAGATGCTCTATGTGATATACCTGTACTTTCAAGACATGGAAAAAGTGATATTTGAGCTGGGGTTTTTTGCATCTTGGTATGTACAGTACATCATCTTTTTTTCTCTGTATTCTTGAGGTTGAGCTTTAAAATTAAGCTATGGAAACATTACTTTGGTGCATTTCACTGCATACACTTTTATAAAGGTGATAACAGTAATTGTCAAGTGTGATTTTAAAAGGGTTTAAGAAATGAAAATTATTTTCATCAAGGTATGCAGGCTTTGCCCAGTGTCCTGGCATCCATGTTTCCTATATCTTCCTTGTCTGTATTCATGATTTCATACTCATGGCTGAGAATAGGACTTCTGCCGTTTTAACACCAATTATTTATTGGAAGCTGATAGTCTGGCAAAAGGCCTAAAACCACATGAACCCAAACATGTTTTAGCACTCAATCATGTCTTCATAAATCCCCCTATGAGTGTGGGTTCAAATTTCACAGTGACCTTACATAGCAAACAATTTTTATCTTCTCAGATGGACTCATAGGGAATGGATAGTTAAGTCTATGGTGATCTAATCTATGAGACATAAAAAGTTATCTGAGGTAGCCTAGGTAATTCGGGCTTGACACCAGTTTTCTAAATTTAAACTCTCCTATGTTAGAAACTTTTGTATCTCTTTGTATTTATTATGATAAAACATAACTGAGGTAGTTTTAACTCCATATTCTGCCTCCTATAGACAAAATGCTTCTGGTCTGGCACTGGAATGTTGTACCCCTTGAAATGAAGGATTCAGCAGTCTTGTAGATTACCTGTTGTTGTGCCATGTTTTCTCCTGCCCCTCTACGTTAAAGAATGGAGGGAGGAATCACTTTTAAAAAAAGTCAGTGGTCTTGCTGGGAGTTAGAAAGGAAAAGAACATTATTAAATATCCCAGTCATCTGACCCTTTCTCCCCCCCTCCCCCCCCGGTTCTGGATTAGAACTCATCTTAAGACATGTTTGTATTATTTATTTATACTTATTTATTAAATTTATATACCACCCGTCTTACTGTGAGTGATTTATAGCATAATAATGAGATAATACAAAATGATTAAAAATTAAGAAACATTAAACCTTTAACCAGAGTTTTTCTGGATACCGACAGGCAACATATAAATTTAATAATAAATAAATTAACAAAGAACTTAGGTCTAACCCAGTAGATATTTGTGATTTCTCATATGTCCTCCTAATACCACTTTCATGTTCAAAATGTATAAATTATTTTCCTGCATAAGCCACAAATACAGTTATTTTACTATTTGCTCTCTATTGTTTTTCTTCTTTTTTTTCTTTTGGGTAGATGTTACTGAATTTACATAAGAAAAGTTGGATGGAAGGTTTAACCCTTCAGGACTACAGCGAACACTGTAAGCTCAATGAAACCGTGGTAAAGGAAATGCTGGAACTAGCAAAGAACTATAACAAGGTACCATATTGGGCCTCTGCCAGACAATTATTTGACCATATGATTTGTCAGATGAGCTTCTGGAAGCATCGATTCAAAAATTGATTCCAATGTAATATGGAGGAAAAAAAACACAACCTTGAAAAAATAAAATGTCATTAATCATTTCAAGAAATTAGCACAACTTATTTTAACATTTTGGAAATGGACAGACCTTGGCTTTTAATTTTTTAAAAACCCAAGTCATTGCTGCAGTCAACAGCAATGAAATACTGAGTTTTGTGAAAAGATGTGCAGATCAAGAGTAGTGAAAAGACTTCTTGCTTATGTTGTTAGAGGAACTTGTGTTAGAATCAGTGACATTTGTATAATCCATGTTCTTTCTGGTTTTGTTCTCTTTTCATTATATTGAGAAGGTATGTTGCTCTGACCAAACTGATATTAACCACACCGTACTGAGTGCTTCTAAAAACCATTCAAATAATTTTGAGGAAGGCGTTGACTTCTATCCTGATGTACTAGTTAGTTCCTTTGTTGAACCACCACAGTGAGGAGTTTTTGTACGTGTGTGTCCCTTAAAATAACATTAAAGCTTCAGCTTCAATGGAAAAAGACAAAGTTTATATTTTGAAAAGCTTTTGAAATAATAAGATACTAAATACTAACCTTTTCTACATTTGTTTTACAGGCTGTGGAAGAAGAGGATAAAATGACACCTGAACAGCTGGCAATAAAAAATGTTGGCAAGCAGGTGAGGAATTACACTGGCATGAAAAAAATTACTTGTGTGTTTATTTAATCATACATGGGTGATTTTTTTTGTTCTTAATTTCTATAACAGCCATTTATTTCCACTATAATTACTTAAAGTTGGTGACTTAAAAGTATATCAACAGTGGACATTTGACATCTGCCACTGATATATCCAGGCAGTCCTTATTTAGCAACCACAATTGGGACCAGAAATCTGGTTAAGTGAAGCAGACACCAAGTGATACCAAGACTGTGCTTATTATCTTAATGTAGCTTTCCTTTGCTGTCAGGATCATAAATATGAGGATTGTAAAGTTATTTTTTCATCACATGCCTGATGGAAGGGATTCAGGAAAGCATGAGGAGAGATTTGGATTCGTTGAGGAATCCATATTCCAAGCTAATCTACTCCTTAATGAAACCACGTTAACCAATCTAGACATGGACATACTTTTTTTTCACTCCAGTGGCAAACTATGCATAAATTAAACATTAAACACTTCTGAAAATAACACAATAGTGGTACTTCAGGTTTTCTATGTTAACATAGGGTTCCCCCCCCCTTTAAGTGTATTTTATGGTTTGTTTTCATTTATTTAATTGGAAAGTGCTTTTGTTTTGAGTGAGTATATCTTAAAATAACATGGGATGAAATCCCAGTTCCATTGGAAGCAAATGGCAAAGCTCCCATTGATTTCAGTAATGAACTTGATAAATAAAGAATGTTATGATGGAGTTATTATTTAAATTGACTAGTAATTTACAAATGTGATATATATATATATATATAAGTAGTTAAATATATTATACAGCATATGAGATGTATATACATCATTGTTACTTCTGTATCGCTATATAAAAGTAAATCATATTTAAATCATATATAATCATATATATAAAAGTACATCATATTTGGCCTAGGTTTACAAGATAGCTTGGTTTTCAAGAAAAATCATTTGTAAAATGACCTGAGTGTTTTGAAAGTCTATTTTAGACAAGCTCATGGCTCCAGTAAACTGTCAGCATAGTAGTGATTAAGATGTGATAAAAAAATTTCAATATGAAACCAAACTCTGGAATGTAAATCATCAAGAGTTCTTTAAGCTGGGCAGTATTAAAGTTGTTAAAGCTAGACATTAGCATTTGCCATACGCTAAATAAATAAATAGTATTAAAGTATTTGCACAGTATAAAATAATTAGTTTGCTGACTAATACCTTTTAAAACTTTGCACATAGCACCACCATTTCTTAAATTGGGCAATAAAACATCTGAAATAAATAACCAAATTTATAGAGCATCAATGACTCTACAGTATTTATATCTGATAATATTAAATGACCAAGAAAATACTATAGTTGATAGTATAACAAATTTAATAAATAACTAATATATAGAAAGAAATGTAAATCCAAGTGTTCAAAATTCCAATTTTATATCAATATTGGGACAGTACTCAGGCAGATATAAACAATATGCAGCCCTGGCCAATCTAACAGCTCATAATTTCAGCAATGCTTGCATAATAGAACTCTGAACTTTAATTGCTTCTTAACTGTATCAGTACTGCATTAAATGGAAACCACCATTTGTAAATGTGTTATTTCAATAAATTATAAACAATCTTTTAACATTATATTTTAGGATCCTAAACGCCATTTAGAAGAACATGTGGATGTGCTGATGACTTGCAACATTGTCCAGTGTTTAGCAGCAATGTTGGATACTGTTGTATTTAAATAATGTCTTACTTATAAATGTTATTTGATGACTATAATCATCCATTGTTTAAAGCACTGAGGCTAAGATATATTTGGATGTCAGAGACATCTGGCATCATTTGCAGTCTAAGAGCATCACTCTAACACCTTTTCATCTACGTTGTGCAATTACTTTGGCTATTTTTTTAATGCAAGATCTCTGCAGATTCTAAAAAAATTCAAGAACCGGGTTAAAAAGTGTATTTTCATTTTAATTTTTGAAGATAATTGGCAGCACATATATACATTAATTATTGCTATATAGCTTTTTAAAAAGTCTATTAAACTCAGTGTTTTGCTGACATTGTAACTGAGAAAATCAATTATTGACAATACTGTACAAAATTCAACAAGGAGAAAAATGCCTTTTGGTCAACTGATGATCTATAAAGACCTGTGCCATGGACATGATTTTTTTCAAAAACTTACTCAGATTTCAGATCCCTTTTATATGAATCACGGTTAAGTCCCACAGTATTTTTACCAGCTTGGTCTCGACCTTGCAATACAAGAAAGAAACGGAAAAGCTTGTAGACAAATGCAAAGCACTTCCCATGACTAACTATAGTGTTTGTTTCTAAAAGCCCCTGGATTAAAGCTTTTAAATCAGAGGGATGTGACATCAGGTAGGCTTAAACCTGTTTCGGTTGCCTTTAACAATGGATCAGGACCATTCACCACAAGGAGGGTAGAGTTGCATATGGTTTTTAAATATAATTTGAGACTGTCTGGCTCTGACCTAACAAATAGTAATTGCAGATAGTGATGATAGTTAACATCAATTTGATACATTTGAACAATACTTGTAGACAGGAAACAATGGAGATGAGACACATGCTATTAATCTTGCCAAAATGCCAATGAAAACCTGGTCATAAATTTTGTTGAACCTTCTGTCTAATGACATTTCTGTAACTTCCACATCTGCTTTGTCAAACACAGAACTCAGTAGACTTCCCAAAAAGTATACTTTTCTGTCCCCATCCCCAACTTTCCTCTCTTCAAATAAGTATAAATGGCTCTACAGTGTATGAACAAAGCACAGAAGATAATAAAAGCCTGGAACTAACATCTGAAAAGTTACAACAAGTCTGTTACAGACAAGGTCATCAAAATATGGATATTCTTTGTCAACCTACTCTGTAAATACCATTGAAGTGCATGCTGAAACATTAAATTACAATTTATTTTGGAATTTTTTTCTTTTTAACTGAAAAATAGACATTTTTGAAAGAAAGCGGGGGGGGGGGGCTTTCCAATATCTACACAACTAAAGGAAAAAATATTGACTGCTTTATGAGATACTGTTATGGAAACCAATTTTTAATTTGTAAATGAAGTACAAGTTTATAAATGAATAAAGGAATACCAATTGCTAATAAATACTCTGAGTGTAATTATTTTTTTTATTTGTATAATTGATATATTTAACCCTCTCACTACTATTTTTTATTTTTTTGTTTTTATTCTGTCTTTATTTTTATGAATACACATTTAAAAAACCCTAATATGTAATTGCTTTATTCGCTATGGTCCCTGTATAAGTCAACAGAAATCAATTATTTGTTGATTTTTATCCCACCTTTATTATTTTTATAAATATAACATTTAAAAAAAACCCTAATATATAATTGCTTTATTTAATGTGCTCCCTATACATGCTCTTATACAAGAGCTTAATATTATTTCCAAGATGAGGTTTTTCTCTTTGGCATACTTTAAATTTGAAATATTTTATTTTATAAAAGAAATATCAATTTAGGTAAGCACTGAGCAGAATTTCCAATAGTCATGGAGTGAAACATCAATACTCTGCAATGCTTTCTAGCTAATTAACACTTCCTTGAGGATAGGAAATGTTACCCCCTGCCTGAAGGAGGCAGTTATTAGACTTATTTTTTATTATTTTCTTTTTTAGAAATCTTCCCTTGATCCAGCAGATCTGTGCAATTATAGGCTAGTCTCAAGACATTTCATTACTGGAAATGGTAATCATAAATATGATAACCTCACAGCTCCAGATGCACCTAGATTATGCTGAGAATCTGGACCATTTTTAATTAGGCTTTTGACTGGTATATGGTATTGATAATGCTTTGATCATTAAGTGATCACCCATACTGAAATGGACAGGGAGAGTGCAGCCTACTCAATCTTTTTGGGACCGTTTTTTAAAAAATACCATCCATTATACTATTCTGTGTGGCAGGATTAGGCATTTAGGATACTATTTTATATTTCTGCTCCTTCCTCTGTCTAAGATGCTGACCTACAGTGTCCCACAGAGATCTCCCATTGACATGAAAAGGCCTGATCTACCTGTCACTGAATACATAGTTGACATAGTGAATTTCCAAAATTATGGCCAACTATCAGCTACATTTTTTCCCCAAATCAGATTGGTCATAAATTTCCCATGGAATAGTTATATCCCACCTTGACTATTAATAAATATTCTGTGTGTCTGTCTCTGATAATACCTTGAAACTTCAATTGGTGAAATGCAGAAGCTAACTGGGACAAAATGCAATAATGGTGTGACACTTGCACTAAAAAAATCACCACTTGCAGCTAGTTAATTACTGGATACAATATAAAACATTGACCAGTCAAACAAACAAAAGAGAATCTGACAATCAAATGGAATAGTTCAGCCTTGTTTTGCACTTAATATCTTCAGGAATAAATGTGAAGATATTCCCTCAGCTTCTGATCTGTGATGGAGAGCTACTCCTGTGCCATTCCAGGCCATGAATGTACTTCATCAGAAGTCAGAAGTAATGTTTCCTTCCAAGTTACATCCTGTTTACAATGTTTTAAGTTGGATTTAGTATTAAAACAGCTTGCATGTTAATTTAAACTTCGTTAAGTCACTTTGGGCAGAAAGGTGAGTTATAAATAATGTGTAAATGGACACAAACATTTTAATGTTACATCATATATTGTAAATATGTTCTATACAATGTTACATTTATTTTAACCTTTGTTATTGTTCCTAATGCATGGTGACAGCATAGTGCACTCCAGGTGTTTCTGACTGGCCTTGCTGAATAAACCTGATTAGAGATGTAGCTCAAGACATCTAAAAAGGTCTGAGAGAGTGAGTGTACGCATATCTGCTTTAAAGTTAAACTGATGACATATAAAGCTGCTTAAATAAAGTGAGATCAACTTATCCATTCTTAGAAATGCTTGGAAATACGCGGGGGGGGGGGGGCGCATGCACGGTGGGCACTTGCATTGCATTTTGGGGGTCCTGGCATGTGCATTTGCGTGGGCACTTGGCACCAAAAAGGTTAACCATCACTGGTATATAAGTATAGGAACTAAACCGCACACTTACTAACACTGATGATGCAATTTAGTAGGGTAAATGAAGGTCTGCAAGCAAACAAATCCAGAGACATCAAGTATTTTTCTCTGACAATTTTAAATGACCAAGAACTTAGTATAGTTGGCAGTATAGCAAGTTTAATAACATAACTCTAACATAGCAGGAAATGTCACATCTGAAAGCAAACAATCAAGCTGAGAGAGCACTGAGAGCTGAGAGTACTCTAAGTAATCTCTCACTACTGAACTTATCCAGCCTTTAGGTGAGGGGTGTCAAACTGGCAGCCCACAGGCCGGATGCATCACATGCAGGCCATGCCCACTCCACCTTCGTGAATGGGAAAAATGTCCGATGATAGCAACGTGATGCCGCAAGTTTGACACCCGTGCTTTAGGTTGACCAGAACTCCTTAATTATCAACTGAAACCTATTCAGTCAATTAATGGAAATGTAATAATGAACTTTGGGGGTCTGGATGCAGTTTTTTTTTTAAAAAGCTAGAAATTGCAATAGTTCTTGCACCAATTAATAGTTCTTGCACCAATTCAATTCTAAGAGATACAGCACTCTGTTAATATTTTAATTTATCTTCCACCTTTCTTTTGGTCAGATGAGGCATTTTTTAATGTCAAAATCTGCATTATGTTGGGCCTTGTTAACCAGTTTTAGAATAAGAGTTTGTATATGGCAATCTTTTCTCTAGTAGTGTTAATTGCTACAGAATTAATACACATGAGTATTGCCTATTGGTGATGAAAACTGATCTGAAATTTAAGAATGAATTTTTTAAGCATTAAAAATATGGATTTTATTAGCTCTTTCAAGATGTATGGCACACAAGCACATTTATGCATACATATATGTTTCTTAGAAAAAGATGGAACTATATATTAATAACAGAATATGGAATTTAAACATTCCAACTGAATAAACCTGGAATAAACAAACGGCACTAGAAAACAAAATGTGAATTTAGTGTTGATCATTCAGCCGTAGATTTGAAGTATTTATATCATGCAAAACAATGGCTTCCTATGTTAAAAATCACAAGTTCTCACCATTTTTAATTGATAGGGATATTATTTTTAGCATGTATTCAATCTACAGATCTCGGTCTCCTTACTGTAGCTCATCTTCCATCCTCTACATAAAACCTACCATAAACTTGTTGTGACCATTAGTAGGACATCAAATGAAAGGTACTTAGAAGTTTAATCATGTCAGGTTTCTTCAAAGCTCACAAGGCTCACAAGCTATTTTGAATTACGCAGGCCTTGATTTTTCCATTATTCCCAGTGTATTTGTTTAATGTACTGCTATATTCAAGCAACAACACAATTTGTTACAGCTCAAGTAAATTGTTGCTCACTCAAAACAGTGGAAGTGTGACAAAAGTACTTCCTGCAACAAGGTAGTTCTTATGCCTGACATTAGTACCACAAGATTGCATTGCTCACAACTTACACCACCTTAAAACACTAATGACTAGATTGTGGCATAAGCTTTTGCTGAAACAGACCAACAAGAACTGTTCCTCAGGGAATGTATTAATTAACTCCAACTTAGCAGCTTTGTTTGAGAGTTTCCCTTTGAAACTTCTTGTTGTTGTTGCAATATGGCAACTTTATGGGCTACAACAGAATGTCTTGGGAAACAGGAGACTGAAGTGTGTTACCACTTTGGGGCTAGAATTCTGTACTGATTTATATAGGAGTAAGGCATACACACTGCCAGATTTCTGTCCACTGATTGCATGTGGTAGACTCTGAAGTTTTGCTTGTAACAGTATGGTTAAAAGAAAAAAGAAAAACCCACAAAGTCTCATTCATTATGGGAGTAAGACAAGAGACTAAACTTTGCTTAATTGACTGGATATCTTTTGTTGAACTGAAACATTTTTCAATAACACATTAGGGAAGTATATTTTGTCATTTTCCTAAGAACTCTCATTCCCCCTTTTAAAATGTTATTCCTATCTGTATTGTGACATTGGAAGAGATTAATTCTGGAAATGTGGAATTAACTTTCATATAGAATAAGTTCAGCTAAGAAATATGAATATGAATTCCAGCTTTTTAAAAGCAGAGCTTGAATTCCGGGGTTTATATAATAAACCCACCCACTTATTCTAATGACTCTCCTCCCAATGTTTAATCTGCATCAAACATTGTGTGTCAGAATGGCAAAAAAAAAAAAAAAAAAAAAGAGAGAGGGGGGGGAATTGTGAAACCTCAAGCAAATTTTGAAATTCAAGTAGGCAGTACAATAAATAACCTGTGATTCAACTAAAATTTGCAGTGCCAAATGCTAGGTTTCCAATCTTCCTCCAGCTCTTTGTTGGAAAAACAGTCACCGTCATATGGGAAGAGATGGGTGGAATTAATTTCGGGGGGGGGAAGCCTGGTATTCTCAATTTTAGCTGTAATCTAAAACAGTTTTGTTTGTTTTTTTAAATGGTAAAGAAAAACTGACCACTTATAATACGGCCCCCAGCTTGCCCCAAATTGCCAACCTGTGATTAGTGGAACGGACAGCCAATCAGGGACCATCCTGGTCTCCACAGCGAAAAGTAAAAGAGGAGGAGGAGGAGGAGGAGGAAGAAGCGCAACGGCCAAGGGCTCCTACGTACTCGGAGAGTCCGATTCGCTCCTCCTAGCCGCTCTCATTTTCTCTTGGTTGCGGTTATGATTATCGTTACTGTTACGTCTGCTATTATATACCTTTCCTATGCTTTTTAAAATATATATATAATGTGGTTAAAAAACCCCGGAGACAATTCGGGCAAGTTTCGAGCGATTTTTAAAGTGGGAAATTCCTCTCAAGGCAAACTTACCCGAGAAAGGTTTTTTTTTGATGAACAATGGCTGAGGGAACACGCAGCCTGGTGGCCTCTGGACTTCCAGACCGAGGGTTGTGAGTGTGTTTGTGTGTGTTTTTAATCGAATCCAATGGGCCACCTCCGTGTTTTATCCAAGCTCGGTTTTTCTCAAACCTTTATTACTGTTTTAAAGGTGCGTGTGTGAACTCCCCAAGCCCCCCTTCCCCCCCACACAAACCAATCCCGAAGCATTTTTCCCCCTCTCATTCTAGCAAGACGTTAATTTATTCCTACAAAAAAATCCAGGTAATTACTTGTGACAAGCTTATTATCACAGAAGAGAGCTGGGCGTGAGGGGAAAAGTATTCAAAACACCGAAGGAACATAAGCCTAAAGGAAAGAAGGGAGAGGGCCACGGGGGGAAAGAGAAGAGGGGAAAAAATCGAGTTCTGACTGGATGCTGGTTTGTTATCGTGTTTTTCTCGGAGCGTCTCTTTCTCTCTCTCTCTCTCTCCCCCCCTTCCTTTACCCCGCATGCCTGCGCGCAAATAAAATATTTATTTACCGAGGAAGCCAAGCGTCAACTTCAAGGCAAGTCAGTCATTCAGGCACTTCAGATGACGCTTCTTTCAAAAGCAAAAGAGAGAGAATCAGAGTTGGGGTGTTTGCGGATGGCGGTGGGGGAAGAGGCGCCGTGGCGCAGTCGCTCGTTTTCTGCGGCTGGTCGGCGATTCCTTCGGGCGGGCAGGCAGGGCGCGTGGAGAAGCGGGCCTGGGGAAGAGCCCGAGCTCCCGCTTGGACCAGGAACGGGGCAGCTCTTGGGTCAGAATGCGCGGGAAACCGGGCCGGTCAATCTTCCGGCCGTTCCCTCAGGGAAAACTCTGGGACAAGGCGGCCCGTCCAAGCGCTTCACCTTAAGGAGGAGGTGGGGCCTCTCCTCTCCCTCTGACGAAGCGCCTCCGAACGCCGCGGGGGCTTTGGAGCTGCCTCCGAGGCGAAAGAAAACGCGACGCTAGGAAGCCCAGAGAGGGGTGGCTCTGTTTCGGGGCTCCTGAAAGCCCCGAGTCGCGTAGCCAGAAAGGAGGCTGGCGCGAAAGGAGAGGGGCGGGACGCCAGTACCCCAAATTCTCTCTCTCAAGACTTCTTACACTGTAGCCACAGAGGATAGTGGAGGGCTGCGTAGGATCTCTCTTTATTCGTCACACACACACAAATAATTCTAAAAAGTATTATATATATCTATATATATCTATATTACTGTATATATCTCTGTGCGTATATATATATATATATATATATATATATATATATATATATATATATATATATATATACATATATACATACAGTAAAAAGTATATGTATATATATTCATTTGCCTCGATCGTCGCGCGACCGGGAGCCAGGTGATTATCCTAATTAACGTCTATCTAATTAAATTACTGTCAGCGGTTAACCAATGGCAGGAGCCGTTTCATGCGTTCGGCAACCAGGGAGATCAAAAGTGCGGCTTGGCTGATTGCTGCACGGTGTCAATTGGCCAATCTCTTCTCCCAGGGAGCGGTGCTTTTGGTGGTGGCGAGGGGGGGGGAGGGAACCGTGGCTTCAGATCGGGACCAGCCTTGGGTGGTGGGAGAAGCTGCTTTGGGTCCCTCGCCGCCGAGGGTCCCGGGATGATGAGCTGGGGGCCCTAAGCGATTCCCGTCCCCCGCCCCCAAGCGACCCCGTGCTACCGTTACGCTACCCCGGGCAGGCTTTGGCCAAAAAGCGGGCCGGGTCTGGAGCCATGCAGCTGGAGCATTGTCTGTCGCCTCCGTCGATGATGCTCTCCAAGAAATTTCTCCATGTGAGCGCTGGCGGCGGCGGTGGCGGCGGCGGCGCTTACCCGCCTGCCGCGGGCGGATCCGAGCTTGTCTTGCACGAGCACCTCCACCCGCACCCCCATCACCATCCGGCTGCCGCCGCCGCCGCCGCCCTCCTTTCGGCGAGCGCTGACAACCTGGAGAGAAGTTCACCTCTGAAAAAACTCGCCAGGGGGGGGATGACGAATCAGGCCGAGGCAGACAATTTCCCTGACTCCAAAGACCCGCCAGGGGACGCCCAGCAGCCGCCGCCGCCGCCGCCGCCTCAGCAGCAGCAGCAGCAGCAGCAGCAACAGCAGCGCGCCAAACTCTCGCCTGTCGTCTTGGACGGCGGCGGCGGCCAGGAGCAGCTCCGTCCAACCTTCGATGGAGCGGCGGCGGCTGCGGCAGCGGCAGCAGCAGCAGCGGCGGCGGCGGCCGCAGCCGCGGCGGATCGATACCTGCTCTCCACGCCAGCTTCCTCCGGCCAGCCCCCGGCCGCTGCCTCGGCTCCCCCGGCCACCGCCGCTACCATGTTCCCCTACCCGGGTCAGCACAACCACGCGGCCGCCTTCTCGCTCGCCAGCCCCAGCCGCTACATGGCGCACCACCCGGTCATCGCCAACGGAGCATACAACAGCCTGCTCTCCAACTCCGCGGCGCCTCAAGGCTACCCGGCTGCCGGCTACCCTTATCCGCAGCAGTACGGTCATTCCTACCAAGGCTCGCCCTTCTATCAGTTCCCCTCTGCCCAGGCTGGCCTCGTCCCCGGCAAGGCGCAAGTCTACCTATGCAACAGGCCGCTCTGGCTGAAGTTCCACCGGCACCAGACCGAGATGATCATTACCAAGCAAGGCAGGTAAGCGGCGGCTGCGGTCGAAGGATGCCAGCCAGGCGCAACGCCGCCGAGAAGAAAGCGGAGGAGGACGAGGGAGGCTGAGGGACCGGGAAAGGGCGAGCAAGAGCACCCTCCGAACCCGAGCCCGGGTGCCTGGCCGCGGGAAAAGTCGGCTTTCCTGCCGAGACTCCGGGCTCTGCTCAAAGTATTATTATTATTTTTTGCCATTTTTTCCTCTCTTCTTGTCCCGCACCTCTTGTGTTATCATCTTCATCTGCATCTTCATCAACTCTTAATATTATTGCTATTGTCGTCATTATTCTTTCTCCTTCTCCTTTGGCTGTAGACCTCTCGTGTTCTTTTTCTTTCCTTTTTCTTTCCTTTTCCCATATCCTTTCATTTTGCTTCAGGTTTTTAAGATTAAAAATAATGGCAATCTCGTTTTTGGGGCTGGAATAATCCAGTTCTTAGTTTTATATATATATATATAAATACATATTTGGGCCTATAAGCCCCCCCCCCCATTTATTTACGATATTTTCTTTCCTCGCTCTGACTTATTTAAGAGTCATAAACAATACGAAGAATGATTGCTTCCCTCTTGGGAACGGGCGCCGGGGTCTCCGGTGTACCTTGGGCCATTTCTGCCGCACTTTCTGGCGATCAAGGGCTTCGCCTCGCTTCCTTTGCTGATCCCCGAATGATGGGGAAGTCCATCACTTCTCGGTTGGTTTTTGCACATTGAAATTTGACAGTCCATCAGTTGAAGGCAAAAGGCAATGAAATCGCTGGGACTTACTTCCGGGCAAATTACAGTAGAAACCCGCGAGGATCTTTTTGGGTTACAAGCCGATGTGCCAACCCGCCAGCCCGGTTTCCTCGGAAATAACCCTCGATTTCAGCCGGATTCACTTGGAGATGAGTACGCAGAGGACCTTTTCCTCCCAGGCTCGATCCGCTAGACAAAAAGGCGCGGAGCGAGATGCCTAAAATCGGTGCACCCTTCGGGTACTTTCCTCTGCAACATTCGCTCAAGAAAAGGTTTTTGAGAATTTTAGGGGGACAGTTATGTATTTATAAAATTATGATCTCCCTCCTTTTCAATCCCGTCACTTTTCCTCACCCTCCTTTCCCCGCCTTCTTTCTTAAAACAGGCGAATGTTCCCTTTCTTAAGTTTTAATATTTCGGGTCTGGATCCCACGGCTCACTACAATATTTTTGTGGATGTCATCCTGGCCGACCCAAACCACTGGCGGTTCCAAGGCGGCAAATGGGTACCTTGTGGCAAAGCGGACACCAACGTGCAAGGCAAGTCCTTCCTCGGGTCCTCTTTTCCCTGGTACGTGGGTGCGCACAAAGACTTGCATCCTAGGCTCGGGTGGCTTAGGTGAGAAGACTTCATTAGTGGACCTTCTTGGGCCGGTAAGGCTACACAAAACTTAGGGGGAGGCTAAAACTGAAGGTCTTCCCCTGGCTCCCCCCCCCATTCCCGCTTTCTTTCCTTTGGTTTCCCGAGTTGAAATACCTAAAAGCATACCATATAATAGTAAATTAAAACGAAGGAGCAATTTTGTCTTTTCGAAACTGGGATATCTGGGGAAATTGTAGGAATCATATAAGAAAGGTTAGAGTGGGGAGAAGGAAAAGAAGGAAGGGAAGATTCATTGTGTGAATGTCTTTCTCTCCAACATTTGTTTGCTCTTTGACAAACCCGGAGTTCTCATCTTCAGGAAACCGTGTCTACATGCACCCGGACTCGCCCAACACAGGAGCCCATTGGATGCGCCAAGAAATCTCCTTCGGGAAACTGAAATTGACCAACAATAAAGGGGCGTCCAACAACAATGGGCAGGTCAGTTTTGGGACTCGAGAGAGGCGGCACTGCGCCCTGCATGGCCAAGAGATTGCACGCGCGGGCATCCCATCCTGCGCTCCACATTCATTTCATTTGCGCGTGAGCTTTTTCTGCAAATCCATCCCCTATTGTACAAACCTGGAGGGGGGAAAAGAGGCCAATTCAATAGACAGGTTAAGCGAGGGAGATGCGCTTGCACCAGAGTGTGAGCAGGAGACCGTCTTCTCCCAGGCGAAGGCTTCGGAATCGAGCCGGTGGAAAGCTGCTAAAACGGCCTCGGCTTTTTTTTTTCTCCCCAGGCATTGCGTTTCAGTTAAAGAGAGGAAAAAATAAGAGAGGCGGGGAGAGAGGAGTCCGGATCAGAGGAATAGCCTGGCGTGTCCGGGCTCTTTCCTTTTTCCCTCCCGTTCTTAATTTCAGCTTTCTAGTAACTTGCGGGGAGTGGGGTGTGTGGAAGCGAGGTGCAGATCCGCGCTTTTGGAACAGGTGGCGAAATCCGGCGAGCGATCCTCCTTAGAACCGCGAAACTGGGGAGGGATTGAGAAGTTTGGAGAAGGCAAGACTGGTGTGGGGGTTCGGCTTCTCGGGAGATCTGGGAGACGATCTGGAATATAAAGTTGGTCCCCTTCTCCCATGCAAAGTAAAAAAAAAAACCAGCCCCCGACTTTTCTCCTCGCTCCCCCTTACTCTTTTTCTCCGTCTGCAGATGGTGGTCCTGCAGTCCCTCCACAAATATCAGCCTCGCCTGCACGTGGTGGAGGTGAACGAAGACGGCACTGAAGACACCAGCCAGCCGGGTCGGGTTCAGACCTTCACTTTCCCTGAGACGCAGTTCATCGCCGTCACTGCCTATCAGAACACCGATGTAAAGTGCTTTTCTCACTCGCTCGGTTCTGGGCCTTTTCGGGATTTGGGGGCGGGGGGGGGGCACAAGTGCAGCTATGGAGGCCGGGAGGGTGGAGGCGAATCATGATTTCAGACCACAAAGTGATGGCGGTGGATTAATTGTCTAAACTGCTTGCGAAATCATTCAAGCCTGCTTTCGAGTCCCGATTCTTCCCACCCCAATTGTAAAAAAAAAAAAAAAAAAAAAAGGTGGGTGGGTGGGTTGGGGAAGGAGCCTCTCAGTTTCTCCTAGAGCATTAAATATTTCAGATCGCTTTAAGCTGGGCGTTTTAACCAGCTTTGAAAGCATGAACCTCTCTATAGACTGGTTTTCGCCCTTCATCGTCCTCCACGAGCAAAGTTACCTCTCCTTTTCCCGGTCAGATTTGTTTGGAACTGTTTACTTTTGCGGCCTAAGGTAAAGCCGGCCCTAGGGTGAAGCCACGGTCTCAAGAGCAGGTTTGGCGCGCCTTTGAAGGGCAGCAGATTGGTCGTTGTTTAATGCATGACTACAGCTTTTGAGTATCGCAGAAGGCGAGAGGAATGCCAAAATAACTTGGCTGGATCCAGGATATTTGAGCCTTGATTTGTGGAGGGCACCTTTTGCCTCTCTATTGTAGGCCCTGAAAATGCCACATGCATCCGCAAAAGAAATAAATAATAATAATTTAAAAAAAAACCCAAGGGCTCGGGCCTCAGTTAAATTAATTTCCAGGAAACGGGTATAGCAACCCATACTAACAAATTCTATCTAAAGTCTGACTTTAATCACCACCTTCTTTGTGTTAGACTCTAAATCGCCAACGAGCCAACTACAGGTTTGGGGACTCTATTATGTGTTTTTACTAGACATAGGAAAGATTAGTTTTAGTTCACCAGGACCATATAATTAGCCAAGGGATGGATGTGTTTATTCGACCTACTGAATAGCAAACTAGTCAACCACATTTCAGCTTAGTATTATGGGGGGGGGGAACCTGTAGTTCATTTGTAGTTTAGCCTCTATCGAAACTAGGAAAAAGAGCATTACATTAAATTAACCATAGCAAGTATATGCTACTATATTGCTGTCATTGTCAAAAAAAACTCCTGCGATTCAGAGAACCTTCCATTTCACTGCAAATGATCCAGAGCTGTTGGTCCAGATTTAGTTTCTACAATGTTCCCTGGGCTAAACGTTTTATTCGACTGGCTAGTAAAAGTCTTGTGACACATTCCAAGCATGTGTCTAGATGCTAATCTCTCGCATAGCTATCCTCGGCGGAATTGTTCCGAAGTGAGTCTTATTAGTCTTATCTAATTAGGAGGAATTTAATTCTAGATAAGAAGCGTAAAGGTACCTAAACCGGACCTTGACTTTGTGGTCCTTCCAAGGAGGTTGTCAGAACTACCTTGAGGCAGAACAAAAAGCCAACTGGAAGACAAAGTTTCTCTGCTCCCAGATCCCCGTTGATCCTTCAGAATGACTAACATCGCAGGGAAGATTGTGTGGTGCACGTGCTGGGGAAGAGGCCACTTAGCCCTCATTTATTTCCAGACCTTTTCTCTTCATGAGAGAAATTCTCACAAGGAAATGACCAGCGTTGTTCTCTTAAAAAGAATTAATCCACTCTGGGGGAAAAAAAAAAAAAGCTAGGCATCTGCTTATCTTACACAGAGAATCAGTAGAGGAGAGACCACTGTTTGACTCTTTCTCCCTCCTCCCCTCTCCTCTGTAGATCACACAGCTGAAGATCGATCACAACCCCTTCGCAAAAGGCTTCCGAGACAACTACGACACGTAAGTTCCTTGTCTTGAGCCATTCATTGGCCCTGGCACGTCCAGCCCTATTAAATGGATGTCGGGTGGGTTGGTTTTTTTTTTTTTACTTATCCAAAGAAGACCCTAGGACTTTCGAGAGCGGGTTATTATATGTGCTATTGGGGATACCTTTAGGATAAATCCACTGGGGGAGCGCGCAGACTTAGCATGTGAACTAGAGGAACAGTGGCTACAATGGCGGGCGTGTATGAAACTCTTAAAATGCCCTTTGAAGGCTTTGCTACGGGAGAGATCCGTGGCTCTCAGCTTTGCATTTTGTCTTTTCTCCGTAAAGACCGTCCATAGAGTAAAACTTGTATTTGTTTAACGCGCAACCTAAGGCGGTAAATCCCAAAGGATGAGTGGTTTTTTTGCAGCAGGGCACGAAGATAGTTGCTCCCTTGCCTACTCCACCGATGAAGACCCCAATCATTCTGAGTTAGCATTAGACTTGCAGACACCCCCACCCCCCCGCGCCTGCCGCTGTCCTATTTAAGCCCTTTTGGATCCAGGGAGAGCTTTCGAACTCTTCCTGGAATACGAAGCGGACAGAATTTAAAGTGAAGGGAATATTTTGAATGTAAGCAGCAGGAACTTTCCACTGGGTCGCCAGAAGCAGCTCGTTATCTAGTGAGATAATATCAGTCCCGACTACAAACTCTATAACCTTCCTCCGAAAAACCAGGCCCTTGGAAACAAGCAATTAGGATTCAGGCGCGAGATGCCCAGAGTTCTTCCTCAGCCCCGAAGAACTCCATTACCCCCAGCGGGTCTCTGTCTAATCAGTACCCCGTTGTTTGGTTGGACTTCTCCCGGATTATCTCCAATTACAAACACTGCGGAGGTGTTGCTGATGTCCTGAAGCCTGTATTTAATTTTAAACTAAGCGTTAGAAGAAACTAGTCATTTATTCCTCTCAACTCCTCCTCCCCCCCCCCCTCTTAGCGTGAGGATAAAATCAGGGTCTTGTGGCAATAGCAATAGTACTATTGGTATTGTTTTGTAGTCCACCTTTCCGCTGAAAAAGGCACTCAAGGAAGCTTTGTTATTCACCAATGCCAAGAGACTGCCTGGTGTTTCCCTTCTACTGTAAATAGGCAAACCATCTCGGGGTTGGCAGAGGGGTAAAGCTCCAAACTGAGCTTGAAAGAAGGGAAGGAAAGACCTCTTTCTAGGTGACCTGGATGCTGATGTCCAGCATGACTCCTGAAATTTGTCACAATCTACTCAGATTATTCAAAAATAACTGAAGTAGGGGTTAGCATTCCCAGCTAAGAGTGAGCAATGGGGGCTGGCAAGCACCTTCATTTTGTCTGGAGAAAAAGGTAGAAAGAGTGCTGAGCCAGCTGTCCTCAGGAAAATAGGCCTTTGGGAAGTGGGGGGGGGGCAAGACAGTTCTTTTGAAGTTTTGCCTTGAAGGAAACAAAACTAGGGCAGCTGAAAGGTTGACAACCTGGCATTCCAATGCCCTACAAGTGAGTTGGATTAGAACTCCCAAAATTCCCAGTCATCTGTTCCCAGACTCATGGGAGTAATAGTTGCATACATTTAAATGAAAGTGTGGTTGATTGGGGAGCAGATCAGGAGACAAAAAAGATGTCCCAAGATATACGAAATTACAGTGGAGAATGCTCCCAAAAGGTGTCACATTGTACATCTACCTTGCTTTCCTGTCCCGAAGTTCTCCAATCTCCAGGAGTGATTCACCAACTAGATATCTCACTAGGGTGTAAGGTCACGGTGGCCAGAACCAATGTGGGAGGGGGCACCAAACCCGGAAGCTGAAAAGCATCAATGAAATGCTAGTGAGACTAAATCGGGCTGAAGTACAGCAGGATTCATTAACCAGCTTGCTCCAAGCAAGTTATAAACTTTCTCCTGCTACTGCCAGGACTGAGTGCCTTTTCTTCATCCATTTATGTGTTCATTAATTAAATACATTTATATAGCCGCCCAACTCACACACAGTGACTCTGGGTTGCATAGAACATTAAAAATCCACAATTTAACTCTAATCCACCCCACCCCAATTCATGACAATGACAACAAAATCAGACAAGCCACAATCCTGAGGAGGAAGCCAAAGGTGAGGTAGTTTATCTGGATTGATTAATCCAGAAGAAAAGGATGCAATCATTTGTCCATCCGTCCCCTTTGATAGACAGTTGATGATGGCATGGATTTTGAATGAGAGTGTATTGCTAGCTCTCTTGCCCTGCTACTGGCACACTGGAAGCTGCCAGGGAGAGCTAGAGAGCCAGTTTGGTGCAGCGGTTAAGGCACCGACTGGAAACCAGGAGACTGTGAGTTCTAGTCTCACTTTAGACATGAAAGTCAGCTGGGTGACTTTGGGCCAGTCATTCTCTCTTAGCCCAACTGCTGTTTGTGGGGGGAAATAGGAGAAAGGAGTATTAGCTATATTTTGTTATCTTGAGTTCTCAAAATAACAAAGGAGAGAAATAATAAAAATAAATAAAAATAAATCCCTTGGGATAAATGTGCCCAGACTGTCCTGCCTGCAGTTCCTACCAAATGGCTCTGGAACAGGAGTATCTGGGCCTGTGGCCACTTGTCCCACTAAAGGAAGGACAAATTCTGGGAAAATAGATAGGGAGCTCCCTTTCAAATTCAACAGCAGTTTTAACAGCAGGTAATGGGGATTGACTCAGTTAACCAGGGAGAATTTCAGACGTGATTTCCCTCTTCCCTTAAAAGGGCTTTTTAAAACATGTTTTAAAGCAACTTACTATGTGTGTATTAGTGAACCCAACACAATCTATTGTTTCATATCTTGGTTAGTTATCAAGCAGATCAGGCCTCTGTTGGATCCTGGGCTCAAAAAAGCTGTGTAGTGAGTTTCTTCTTTTCTGGATGTCCAAGGGTGGAGACCTTGTTGGAAACTCGGAGCTTCATATTATGTGTGGCCTCTATTTCATTTAATGGTTAGGAAAAGTAGCCTTATGTGGGAAGTTCTGGGAGTCCTTACTTTTTGCGAGGTCATCCTGTTTAATTAGACCCAGGGTAGAAATACAGCTTACTCCTAGTAAAGCAAAACTCTTGTATCTGGATTTGGCTGCCGAGTGCTTATAAAGGGAAAAGCTATTCTAATACAAAGTGTTACCTGAAACAAATTCTACAATTTTGAAGCTTTGCAGTGCTGTAAGTTCACAATGTCAAGCCTATAGCCCTTTGGAATTTATGTAAAGATCTGCATCCAGGAGGGTTTCCAGATATAGTCTAGTGGCCACATAAGTTAATCAGTTGCTTCTGATTTTTAAATTCTGGAGGTCCACCATTTCCATGGTACTTCCATTCTCTCCCAGAGCGGCTCTCCACAACTTTAAACAGTATTTTTTCTCCTCCCCAAAGAAAGTTAGTTTCATTGGGTTTCTATTTTCTACACTCATTTTAAGGACCCCTGTCTCATTAATCTCTCATTAGTTTTGGAATCTCTGGAGTAACCTCCCCTTGTTGCATTGGATTACCATTTCTATTATTCTCAGCCCAACTCATCTGAAAAGCAGTTGTGGAGAAACAGCTAGACTGGTTTATACGCCTCAGAGCAGAAATCAAATGTGTAGAGAGTCTATTCTTCACCCCTCTCTCCAGTCGGAGAATTTTAGTCTTTTGTGCTTCTGTCCTCAGCGTGGTCTCTGGTCTTAATTTCTGCGAGCATGTTGATTTCTAGGGCAATCCAGAATCTCAAGCTTTTAGGATTCTAAGCATGTCCTTAGCTAAGCCACTGTCTCTTATTGGCCGTCCTCATTGACCCCTGGAGGGCTTTTTATCCCGGGTCCGCAGTCTGTTGAATTCTCTTCCGCTAAGCTACACCTGGGGAAGTTTCTGCAGAGGTTGGAGAAAACCTCCGTCCATCAAAAAACCTTGCCCTGATTTTGGCACAGTTTGGAGAGACCCGGGCACCCACTCTCGGCATCTCACGTAGTTCTTGCGCGGCAGAGGGGTGGAGTAGTTTTGAGTTGCGATGCCTGCAGCGAGAAAGGCAAAATAGCATCCCTGGTCCATGAAGGCAGGAATTGTAAAACCAGAGATACCTTTTAAATCTAGCTTGCCTAAAAGACCTCTTCAGTCACTGGGACACCGATCACAGTGTATTTCCAGTCTCTAGAGCTCCAGCCAGCAGTCACCGGGGCAATATATCGCGATAGAGACGCCCTATTTATATCGTCAATGCAAGAGGCAACGGTGCTGGGCTATCTTGCCATTTAGTTTTAAGGGCGAGATGGTGCTCCAGCAGTGGTGGTTCGGCTACTTTGCACGTGCTCAGAGACACTCTCGGAATAAATTAAGTGGATTAGTGAAAGAAGGCCTCGAGCTTTCCCCAATGTAGAGCCGTCTCTGCCAGTTTTGGACAAGTGGGGGGTGGAGAACTGTAGTCCAACTTTCACTCGCAGGCTGAATTACCAGCTCAGGCAGATGTTAAGCCCCGCGATCCTTCAGTGGTTTGAATGCACGCCCTGTTTTGGGCTGGGGGGTGGGGGGGAGGGAAGGACCGGCTCTTGCCCTCCCCATCTCGCCAATCCGCCCAGTCACCTTCCCTTCCTTTCTGCTTTGTTTCCCTGCCCTTTGTCCTCCCCAGGATCTACACGGGCTGCGACATGGACCGCTTGACCCCGTCGCCCAATGACTCTCCCCGCTCTCAGATCGTGCCGGGGGCTCGTTACGCGATGGCGGCGGCCGCGGCGGGCTCCTTCCTGCAGGACCAGTTCGTCAGCAACTACGCCAAATCCCGCGGCTTCCACCACCACCACCACCCGGGAGCGGGCGCCGGAGGCGGCGTGGGACCCGGAGGGCCTGTGCCGGATCGAGGCGTGCCTCACCCTAACGGGCTGCTGTCTCCACAGCAAGCCGAAGAGCCCGCCGCGCCTTCGCCCCAGCGCTGGTTCGTCACGCCCGCCAACAATAGGCTGGACTTCGCGGCCGCCTCGGCCTACGACCCCGCCGGAGATTTGGCGGGAAACGCCGCCACGCTATTATCTTACGCCGCCGCCGGCGTCAAGGCTCTCCCGTTGCAGGCGGCCGGCTGCACCGCTCGCCCGCTCGGCTACTACCCGGACCCCTCGGGCTGGGGGGCGCGCAGCCCGCCCCAGTATTGCGCCAAATCCTTGTCGTGTTGGCCTAACAGCAGCGGTGCCCGCGCTGGAGGAAACCCCTATTTGCCCGCCGGGGCTGGCGGCGGGGAGGAACCCGACAGCCTGGCGCCCCCTGAGCGCTCCCCTTTGGTGGCGCCGCCGCCGCCGCCCGCTGCCGGGCCGCCCGCCGAGGACTCCAAGCCCCCGAAGGACTTGTCCGACTCCAGCTGGATCGAGACCCCCTCGTCCATCAAGTCCATCGATTCCACCGACTCTGGGATTTACGAGCAGGCCAAGCGCCGGCGGCTTTCTCCCGTGGGCACCCCGGCCTCCGAGAGCTCTTCGCCCCTCAAGAGCGAGCCCGCCTTGGCCCCCAGGGACTGCGACAAGACCTGCGCCAAGGACATCGGCTACTACGGCTTCTACTCGCACAGCTAGAGAGGAGACGCCTCTGGCCACGCCCCCTCCCGCCCGCCAGTCCCGTCCCGTCCGAAGCAGCCGGCGCTTTGCGCTGCGCGCCGGGTCGAGCGCTGGTTCTCCCGGTCACTTGAAAGCGGCTCTGGCTGGCCACGCACCTACAACCGCGCACGCGCAGTCTCTCTCTCTCTTTCTCTCTCTCTCTCTCCCCCCCCGCCCCCCCTTTCCTCGCACACGCAGAAAGCCCGCAAACCGTGGGGCCGTCCCAACGTCTCTTCAGTAGGAGGTGGATGACAACGAAATGCTGAAAATCATGACACTTCATTCTCCACCTTGTATGTCTCTTTCCTTAGCGACCCCCCCCAACCCTTCCCCGCACAGAACAAACCGTGTCGTGGTTTTTCCCTTGGCCCAAGCATTTTTTAATTTTTTTAAAAAAAAAACCAGATCTCAATCTCGGGTGTTTCGAATAGGTAGATTATTCCAAAATCCTAAGAAAACCCTTTAATTATCCCTGTGCCCATCCCACGTTCGGTGTGGTAAAGGGGGGGGGGTGTGTGTCCCTTCCTAAACGTTAGCTGGCGGGCGACACGGGCATTCAAACCTTTTTAAAGCTACCCTAAACTTAACTCGATAGCGCACGAGAGCGAATGACCTTCCATCTAGCGAGCAGCAGCTCAGTCACATGCACGCATTTGTTTGAAATTAGCCCCACGACGTTTAATAGCTTTTACAGCGAAGGGCTCGCAGCTCTCCTTAGGATCCTGCACATTCTTTGATCAGGAAGGTGGATAGCAGATGCTTTTTATTCTGCCGTATTAAAACGGTGGGCAAGATGAAAGGGTATTGTGCGGGCCTTTAAAGGGTTTCTTAGTAAATTTGGGGTTCTCCTAGATCCCTCTCCTCCACATCTCCGGTTCCCTGTTCATTTAGATTAGAAAAACAACCGTTCCCCTGCTTGGACTTAATGGGTCGTAATTCCGAGTAAACTTGGTTTAAGGTTCAACAGGCAAACTAACCGTTTTTCTGTCCTTGCACCATATGCTTAAAACTCGAAGGGATATTCCTCCTTTCCCTTTTCCCTTCCTTATTCCGGGATAATCACAGTGGAAATGTATATGTACAGTTCTCAAATAACGAGTAAGGAGTCCTACAGTAGGATTTGGCTGCTCTAAGCAAAGCCTAAAATATCTAAAAACCCCTTTCCCTTTTTTCTCATTTATCTTCACCCACACACTTGCATAATAATATTAGGACAAAGTCGGGTGTGTGGTTAGGAAGTGTGTCAGTATTTTTATAGCATTGTCCAAAGTGACTTAAACTTGAATAAACAAAATTAAACTTATAATCATTTCAACAAAGCTAAGCCTGATAAAATTGTCCGAATGGATCCAAATATCTAACAGTTAACATCTAAATAATCACACCTCTGTAGGACTTAATTTTACTTAAATGCATGCCAGACCTTACTGTGCTTCTCACCGAAATAATTTCTGATTTAATCAACACTAAATTTCAAGCGTGGATTCCGTAGGATAGGATTTATGTTGATTTTAGAAGGCGATATTTGGCTTTCTGGTGTTGGAATAGAAATTTAACAAGCTTCGTGTTAGTTGCCTTGCATTTTAAGTGAAGTTTCCTTTCAAGTAAAAAGCGCCTTTTTGCTTCCGTGTCTTGATTGGGAATATGTGCGAAACTTGACCTTATCTAAAGTATTTTGAGGAAGAAATGCAGTAGTTTTTGTTCACACATTGCACTAAAGCTATAATAGTATATGCTTGGTGTAATGGTGTATGCTTCTCCTAGACATCCAGCCAATTGTGGTTTATCTGGCCAACCATGATTAAAATAAACACACGTAGAGCAGGTGCTTCAGTTGGGGTGTGAGTGAATCAAGTTTAAAACGCAGCCTTAAAGATGTTTACTCGGATTAGGATCAAGAGGAATCCATAGGAGCGTGCCGAATTCCCACTATGGGCTTTAAACTCCATATAATTCTATAGGCACTTATTCAGCAGCATATTCCATTAAATTTATTCCATATAATAATATCTCGAAAACAGCTGGAAAGGAGGTCTTATGCCGTTTCCTTACTGTTGTTCGACAGTATCACCGCACCATCAGCTGTGGTGATGCGAAGCCCATCTTCCTACCCTCCTGATACATGACAACAGCGATGGTACGATGACACTAGAAATCGCCAGTCAGGAAACGTCCCGAGCTGCTTCTTCCCAGCTGGTTCCACTCGCGTTTCCTTGGAAGGAAGTCTCCTCCGAGTTTGTGCGATCTTAGCGTCGTTGTCCTTCGCAAAGCGCTGTGTAATGGCGGAAATTACTCCTACTTCTCTCAGTAGGATTTCGCTTCCCACAAGGAGAATAATGCTTCAATTCCCTTTTCTGGATGCAACATCTCTTGCCTGATCAGAACTTATTCTCAATAAAAGTAAAGCTTTCGTTTAATAGCTCGGCGTCTATAAATAGATGAGACCCCGCTGGCTTCAGCAGGACACTAATGGACTTTTCCCTTAATTTACTCATATTAACAAGTGTAGTCGTAGGAGTACTCGGAATAAGCAGGTGGTCTCTCCAGGTACCTGTGACTGGGAGCAAACTTTACTGAAATGGGTAGGGACACCAACTTAAAGAGATGGGGAGATATGAATTCTAAATAAAGCACTTTAAAAGTTCAAAAACAAAAGTTAAGATGAAACCTGGGCTAAAAACTCTGCCTTGGTTCGCATAACACACTGCATTAACCTGTCATTTGATTTCAGTGACAATTTACCTATAAGGTATTGCACATTTCATTCAATACACTGAGCTACAAGTAAGTCTGACTTGCTGGCTTGGCATGTTGTATGAACCTACCAGCACAGCCCTAGCAGGCTATGTTAGATTGGCATCGTACTAAGGAACTATTCCAACTCTGATGAAAAAAAAAGGCACTTCCTTCCAAGTAAACCTACCTGTGATTTCACTGCTAGTTGACTTAAACTAAAACTGATATACAGTAATTTAGTTTACAGGGCTAGAGAGTTAGGACTCAAATTCCAGTAGGAATCACTCCAGTTGGGATGGGCTCTTGCAGAGTAACTCAGGTGAATCTTACGCTGGGTCATGGAGGCGCTATTTCAATTAGATTGTAGGTTGTGCTCAATCAGGTGTGCAAGTGGGTGTATGGGAAGGGGATTTGCCCACAGGGCCATTGACTCTTTTATCAACTAAGCATCACAGTTTAACACTCTATTAGAGACAGGTGGCCAGAGAGAGTGGAACAGCTCCTTGAAAGCCCAGTTCAGTTCCAAGAAGCATTTCACATTACCCATCTAATGATCATATTCTCCTTATGCCCTTTTCTGTCCCCTCACTGATTCCTAAGCCCATCCCTGGTTGGCGTGCAGGTGCTCTTGTTCCAATATTTTTCTCTCCTCCCCCTCCCCCACTTCAGTTATGACGACTGTAAATCTTTGTAATGAACAAACTACAACCAATGCTAAGCTATTGACCTGTTGGTGCCCGTAGTGTAGTCCAGTGAAAATGACTTTTGTGAGTTGTATATTTTAAAAAAAGAAAAAAAATGCATTTAGTTTGAATTTTTGTTTTGTTTCGTTTTGTTCTATGCATAAGGAAGTATCTCTGAAAGAGTTTTTTTTGGGAATAGGCAGCACCAGTTTGAAGAAATTTAATTTCCCACCTCCCTCTCTGACCTCTTCTTTTTCTTTTTAATTTTCTCGTTCAGTCAAGAGTTTTACACTCAATTTAGTCTTTCCCCTTGTTGATGTAGAGTAGTGAGTCTTCAAAATTTTGTGTAGGAAATATATAATTGATCAACCCATGTTTAAATATTGTGGGTGGGTGGGGGCGAGAAATGAACTGTGAAATAGACAGCAGGCAAAATGATCAAGGCTAACTTGCAATCGGCAAAGAAACCTTCCCAAATAGAAATTCAGGACTTTCATCCTGTATATATATATATTTATGTCCTTCTGTAATTGATGGACATTTTTCTTTCTCCTTTTTTTTTTTTTAAAAAAAGAAACCTCCCTTACACATTTGTTTTGTTTGTGTAGATAAATAATTGTTTCTTCAAATTACAAGTAACCGGGAAAAATGTTTTGTTTTTTCACCCATTTATATTGTCTGTGTACAAAAAGCATAATAAAACTTGGAAAAAATAGACAGTCTTTATGTGTAGCTCCTTTTGGAAGATCTGAGTAAACTAAGAATAGTACAAGTGCTGGGAGTAGATGGAAATTTTTAACAAACGGAGCAGGAACAATTTATTTCCTCTAATACCAGCTACTTGATCTTCAACACAAAAAATAACGTATTTCTGTTTTTCTCACCTTTACGCTGCAGCTTGGACAAGTACAATCATATCCTGTCCCGCTATGCAATGAGCTAAAAAAAAAAAGGGTGCATCCAGATGTAAGTTACTTTGGGGAAAATTTATGGTTGCAATGCAGCTAAAAAAAAATTTGACAGTGGGGAAAAATGTAAACATTTGCAGTTTAGAATCACTAAAACTGAGGTAAAATATAATGTGCTGATTAAGAATTCTATAAAAAACGGAAGTAGTTAACAGTAGATCCTATGAAATAATTTTTTCCCTTTCTGTCTTACTGCATGTGAACTGTTGAAGAAATCTCCAATTTCCCAGGATTAGGACATCTGAGATTGCCTGTAGTATCTGACTTCTTCTAAAAAAACTAAAGGAATTGAGGAATTAAATTTGAGGCTGGGATCTATTCGTTTGTGTGTTATGTGTGCACTCGGCCACACTATTGAGTGATTCTGCAACCTGCCACTAGAGGTCTCTTGATGGATTGTTATTCTCCTTGTCATGAACTGCATTATATTATTCCACTTTCTTTGCCTTCTGCCATGAAGGGGAAATTTATCTTTAAACTGTGAAACTAAAGATTTTTTTTTCTTTTTTTAAATGTGTGATAATATTTGTCAATGACCAATTATTCTAAAAAAAAAAAAAGTTAAATGATTTCAGAAAAGCCTTTTACATACTCTGTAAAAGGACAGCCGGTTAGAAAACAGGGGTTTAACAGAGAACTCTCAAGAGCTTTTAGGTATAACATTAATCTTTGTTATACGGTAGTAATAGTTTTTAGTTTAATTTCCTATTATTTCTGCCTAATTTTGAAAACTGTATCTTGTTCAGCCATCACATGAGGTACTAGAGAATTATGATTTGTAATTCTCACGTACAAACTTGCTCTTAAAACTATCAGATTTAATGAGAATGTATTGCCAAATTGCATAACAACCATCTCATCTAATGAAGCTTTTAAATGGAGTATATTCTGGAAAAGAAAGTTCCTTTTTAGTGAATTCCTCTGCTATTCCTCTGCTGTCTCTGCAATATCTGGAGACAGACATTGACCTCCAGATTCAGCCCGACTCACTGGTTTTCTTCAACTGTGCAGATCATAAGCCAGAAGCAATAGAAATCAATTGTATACAACATTTGATTATTGACAGTAACCTTAGTGGATGTATAAAATTGTGTCATCCACGTATCACTATAGTGATAAAAACCCTGCCTTTATCCAAATATGTCTCTACAACAATAACTAAATTATGCTGTAAAATTCTGGAATTCTTGACTTGGAAAATGGTTTATAGAAAGGCTTCAATAGCATGCTAAACCATATTGTGATTGGTTTTTCTGAAGCTTTAGCATCATGGAGGAACCTAGACAGATAACATTTGGAACTTGAAAGAGAAAACTTTTCAGGTTTTTATATTAATAAAGAGAAATTAACAACTGCAACTATTAGTACCGGTAGGACAAATATTCCCACTTGTGTTAGATGTGCTTTGTTACAAGAGGTTGACTTATTGTAGCAAATGTTTTAAGGAACTATATGGACCTAACAAAAAGCATAGTCAAAAGAAGGCAGATCATAGTACATGTTCCAGATCCCCTTAGGAATGTTTGATTTCTCTGAATTTATTTTTGTATTATTATTTTGCTCAGACTAAATGTGGATCTTTATGTATGAGTAATTAAGTATAACATTGAATGTTAATCTTTTTAAATGAGTAAATATGTGTTTTAATGACTAGTCAGTGAGTATTGTCATAAGTCAGGACAATTGCTTGTCTTGGCTTCCCTCCTCTTTCCTTTGTTCAAATCCCAATGTGAAATACACACCATTTAATTACTCCTTTTTTTTTTTTATGTTTTGGACAAAGAGTAGTATTTCAAGAAATTTCAAGGCAATATATTGGAATGACCTTTCTCTAAAAGTTGGAATAGCAGTAGCTATTCTGAAATGCTTTGCAATATCCAAATTTTATTCAGGGAATGAATTTAATTTTTTGCATTTGGAAAACAGAATTCAGACATTTTGTGAGAGACCTGTCTTTGTTGCAAGGATTAGGAAATAAGAATGATGGATTAGGATCTCTCTTTCATCAAGTCCCATGTTCTGGCTCCCCAATATATTTAAGATTCTCTCATTTGTACTCTCCAGATATGTTGGATCTACAATTCCCATCCTTGCCAGTCTATATAACTCATGTTGATTGGAGATAATGGGAGTCATTGTCCCAACAGCACATTTCGAGGGCAGCATGAGAGAAGGCAGGTTTATAATCTCAGACAATAACTGTGGAGTTCTTCAAACAAAGATATTAATTAGATCTAGTCAATGGTCCATTGGAGACAGGCTTCTTTTACTTAATATCTTGTGAAATAGAAATCTTAACCGAAAAGAGAATGTGGGAAAAGTGCATAGAGAAAAAACATGGTTGAGTCTCAGCTATTCACCTAGGAAAATGTATATCTCTCTTTGCTATTTCAAAGTTTCACTGTGTCTTTAACTGCTGAGATACACACATACTTATACTGACAACAATCAACTGCTGGTTTCTCTCATATTTTTCCATAATCATAATCAATGTGCACTAATTCAATAGATGATTGTTCCTGATAACTCAAGCAGGTGGATGTAATATACTGGAGAGAGGGAGGGAGGGAGAGGGAGAGGGAGAGGGAGAGGGAGAGGGAGAGGGAGAGGGAGGGAGAGAGAATACAATGTTCCTTTATAAAATATAACACCCCCCCCCCAATGCTTTGGAATACACTGGGTTGAATTGTAATGTTTGGGTTCCCCAACTGAAATTTGATGGGTTCACACAATACACTAAGACATGAACCATGGTTTAGGAATAATAGCTGAGTTGCTACAAGATGCAAGACCCCAAACAGGCCAACCACATTTTGGCATAGAGCTATGTCAATCACTGGGGCAGAGTCACCCCCTATGTTTCCATGGATGAGTATAAGCTTGGACCTCAGCTCCTAGTCAGTGTCCAGGATAATAAACAATAAAATCATATTGATCCACCAGTTTTATAAAGAGTCTGGCTTTAACGGAAGTAGACAAACAGTGCAACCAGATACCTGTTTAGTTGGAAGCTCTTCTTCAATCATTCGGATTTACTCTCAAATGTGATTGCAGCCTAACAAACAATCCTATCAACTTTGTAGTTTGTATAATACACTGAACCATAATGGGTGGGGTTTTTAAAATCATTTGGTACGTGGTGTAAATATAGCATAATTGGCATGGCTTATGTCTTAGTGTGCAATGTGAATTCTGTCAAATATGATTTATTTAAAAAAAAAACATAGCTGTATGAACAAATAATTAGTTACGGTAATTATTTAATATTCTGTCCAGTTCTCAACACTCTGAGTTGGTTAAAATTCCTATAAATTTAGCATCCAACTTGGAGATGTTTACTTAAAACTAAATCCCAGTGATTCAAATAGGGCTTCCTCTCCTCCAAAAGTAAAATCTCATTACCACCTTAAAAATGTAAGGAAAAACATGTGGTACCTTAAAGACAAAAGAAATGTATTTTTTTTAAAAAAAAAAGTTTTGTTATCTGATGTGGCATAACTATCATTCAGAAGTTTTATTAGTCTTACAAGATGTCACAATACTTTGTGGTGTATTTACTGAAGCAGACTAAACCTGCCGAAACCAACATAAAACTCTTTCTCTCTGTATTCTTTCCATTCTCTGAAAATCGTGTGCCAATAAGCTTTAAAAGCTTGTCCCGTCTTTTAAGGAAAGCTTCAGGAGAAAAAAAACAAAAAATCTACAATTTTATTTGCAACCTCATTGCTCCCTCCCAATGCAACGCAATCCAAATCTACTCAGAAGTAAACCTCGTTAAACTTATGGTCAAAGATTAAAACCTAAGAATCTGATCCTCTGGAGAGAGAGAGAGAGAGAAAATGTGGTCCGTTTCGTTATTCGAGGCGAACAGAACTAAAAATGAAGTCGAAGCTGCCTGCAATCCGCCGGCCCTTCGCAGAAAATCCGCAGCGGCTCAGCGGCAGCCTCCGAGTGGGTCGCTCCAGCCTTCGCTCTCGCGCACGTCAGAGGCCCACGCGCGCGCAGCCCCTGCGCTGTGCCGGAGGAGGGCCTGCATATTTTTGGAAACCTTTCCGAAGTTGCGCTCTTTCGCGTGGGCGATTTCGGGGAGGAAAGGAGAAGGACAGAAGGCTTGGATTTAACAGGCCCCTGGCGTGACCAGGGAAGGAGGCGGTGTCTGCTACGCCTAAAGGAAGAGGCAGGTGTGTCTGCGTGGGCAGAGTGTTTTCAAGGGTCAAGTATTTTGGCGGGTATTCCCACCCCCTTCCCCACGAGCAGCGTGGCAATTTTTTTTTTTTTTTACTTTTTCCACCCAACGTTGTTTGATCTGTTCTTCTCCAGGCCGGCCACTCTTTTATTAAAAGTTCTCACCAAATTCTCTACCCAACAGGATACTAACTCTGATTGGATTCACACAACACAGCAAGCCAAACCTAAGCCAAACCAGGTTACATCTTAGGGGGCGAAGTGAGAATTCGGTTTACCGAGCCAGGGACAAGCAGGGTTTTGAAGCTCGCTCGGCTCTTGTTCCCTTTTTGCCCACCACTTAGTGACAAAACGTCTCCCAAAAGTTTTGCCATCAAAGAGACTGTCGAAATAAGTGGGAGATCCTTAATGTGCGGCATGGTTATAAACATTCACAGGAGGAACTACCAACCACGGATCAGTAACCCTCACCCATTCCCTTGGAATGAAAGTGCGAGACTGGCAAAATAAACGGACATCATCGATTGGTGTGTGAACTTACTGGCGGGCAAAAAAAGGAACAAGAGCCCAAATCTCAGCATGTTGTATGAACTTGGTAATTAGGACATACTACACACATCATGTTGAAAACCTGCCTTAGCATATTGTGTGAATTCAGACTGTGGGACAGAACCACTGAATATTTTCCCTCTCTCTCTCTCTCTCTCTGCTGTCTTTCTATATTTTTATATCAGAGCAGTTTTAGTGCAAATTAATGTTTGTACCTGCAGATTCGTCTGTAATAAGCAGAGCCTTTCCCAGCCTGTAGATGTGGGACATTATGACCCCTGATTCCTGTCCTGGGTGTGGATGATGGAGTTTGTAATCTAACATTTGAGGAAAGAACTGATGTGTGTGAATTCTTTTTGTTTCCTCCTAGTCCTTCTGGTCAAAAAGGATGGAACAGTTTTTGTTTTTAAAGAAGTAATCTATGTTTTAAATTAGAGCTTCAAGTAAAAGGATGAATGTAGCTAGAAGCCATACTGTACCATCTTCATCTTATTTGGAATAACACTGATCTTGTTTCCAGACTAAAAAGTAAATAAATACATGCATTTCCAGTTTCATGCCAGATTTTGATTTTCTAGTTTACTAGTTGCTATTCATATCAAAGTAAATTTAACCCAGTTGAGTTTATTCTCAAGTATATGTAATGTGAAGCAGTTTTCATCCTAGTGTCTTCTAAGAGGCCTTCAGGCTACACATCTCCAACCTTTCAGGAAATTGGCTGGGGAATTTGGGATTGGTAATCCTGAAATATTTGGGAGTCATCAGTTGGGGAACTGTAGGTATATAATATTCCAATTCCTCCCTTATTTTAAGCTCCTCTTGAGTCAGCATCTTTGGGGTGAAGTAAATAGGATACAGGCTACTCTGCTCAGATCTGCTAGTTTATGATCCATTTCCATCATCAGTTTCCTCATAACATTATGCTTCTGGACTTATTTTCTGTGCTTTGGTTTATAAAAAGGGTCCCGTTCCCCCCCCCCCCACACACACACTTAAGGCATACTGTACTTGTTGCAAATAATAGAAAACATATGAAGTGTTCAGTTCAATATATAAGCTTTCTGTTCCTGGATGTTTTTAATGGGGTGGGGAAAAGTAAATTTCACTTTTTGATTCAAAGTGAAGTATGCTTGAAATGAAAGTTCAGTACTTTTTAACAGTCAAAGGGTTGCACTGCCTCTGTTTGCCATTTTAAACAATTTATTTAAAAGTAATTCTGGTGGGGCTCACATCTGATAGCATTTACAGACCAGGACTATTTACTGAAAATAGTCCATGATGTTACACTTTACTTCCAAATTAGCTTGCTGAGGTAGTGGCCTATACACTCCTACTACATGTACACTCAAAATAATCCCTGTTAAACTCAATAGATTGAAAGCATGGTTAGAGCTGTAGCCTTAAATTCCAGTAAGTGGAGTTTAGTATTTGGACCAGAACTGTTTTTTTTTTTTTTAAAAAACAAAGCTAGATCTGAGCTGTGCAATCCAGATGGCTGTAAAAAGATTCAGAAAATTATGAATCTTTGCTGCCAACCTCTGTTTATTTGGATTTATGCATGAGAAGATGCCAGGAAGATGCAAGTCATTTGTCCCATGGTGTGTGCTTGGAATTATAATTAGTGGATATGTTTGCACAATAAAACAATCCATGCCTGTGGTTTACATAACACATTGAACTTTGTCTGACTTACATGAAGTCCCTTTTAGGAGAGATGGGTGACTATATAAATTTGATAAATAAATCACTTGTAGCAACCCAGCCAAAATATATTGAGCCTTATGAGATTTCAACATACAAATTGCTGTATGATGAAGCAGCATCATGCTTTTGTGCCCAAGAACAGTTTATATGTACAGAACCCATTCCTCTTGGAGGGGTATGGATTAATGACCACATAAAGCATGTATCTTACCTTATTCCAAAGATAATTAGGACATAAAATTGCTTGTGACTTTTTCTGCTGTTGACCTAGCATTAAGTAAACTACTGATATTTCAGACATGTATGAGTTGAGCTGCAAGTCTGTTAGAGTTTCGTGTTCTGGCAAAGCTATAATATGCTGTACAATATACTACGTACCCAAAATACAGAAATACAGAAATGATGAATGCAGGTTTCTTTCAATGTGCACTTTCAAATATCTACTAGAAGGTATATTTGTATCCATTAGAAAACATGGATATTTCAAACTTTAATAGTTGTGTATGCAAGAAATGCTCTTATAAATCATGTAATGCATGTTCTTAGGTGCTCGGGACAAAGTAGAAATATTTTTCAGTAACATTAAGTATATAAGATAATCATTATAAGCATTTTATAGATGGGAAGGATGAAACTACAAGAACACCGACTTGCCTAACCCACCAAATGGGTTCATGATCGAAGTGATATTTGAAATATTTATTTTTACACATTTCTATCCCATGGCAATCAAAAAATTCATGGCAGCTTACAAAACACAGAAAATCTGATTAAAACATTCATGGAACACATTTCTATAAAAGCAATAGAAACAACACTGAACCAAAAAATAAAAAAGTACAAACAATAAAAAAAGATGAAACAAAGAGGACATCACAAAATGGGACGCACACTCTCTGAAACAGTTCCATCTTAAGTACCCGTAGCTTCCAAAAGGTTAACAAGGAAGAGGCTGGCCTGATCTTTACCAGGAGGCTATTCACAGGGCCAACATTGCCAGGGAAAAGAAGCACTTCTTATTTCAGTCCCCTGAACTTCCCCCAAAAAGGGAGATTAATAACATTTTCTCCCTGCTTGATGTGAAATGGATGGCTGGTATTGATTGTGCAAGACAGTTGATATATTCCATCTTAATAAATACATTTCATCAACTTTAGGCTCAGTTTTGTTCCCTCTGGTATACTCTCATTAACACTCCTAGAGGTGCTGTGTTCTTCATGTTAATGTCTTAATTTAATTTCTTGAGGATCATTTTGATTCATATGTATGTGAGTAACCTTGATTTTACTTGGATTTCTGTATGAATAACTGTGAGCCGCATTCCTGACTTCAATGGTTGTTGGCTGCATGTGACATTTTGGACCCAGTGATGATATTTAACAAAGAGGAAAGGAGAACCTGCATACTAAGAATAAAAAAATAGTGTTGGTTGTCTGTTCAGTGTTAATCACATAACATTTAAATACATTTAACTTTTGGGTTCATTAATAAAAGGGAAAAATAGCTTCTTTGTGAGACGTGTCATTTTTTGGGCTGCCCTGTGTCTTAGAATCCTCTTTATCTAATTAATAGTTTGTCCCTGTAAATGTAAAGAGCAGCAGTAAATTCCAGATTCCATTATGAATGATCTAACTAATACCAAATGCATATTATTTACTTTAATGTACTCCTTTATAAAATACAGGGGAGTTTATAGTATAAGGAACACTGCAAATTCACCTTAAAAATACAGGGACGTAGCTATAGAAATGCTTAAACATACTCTAAAAATGCAGGATCAGGCCCGTAGAATGTAATTGTTTAGTACCTTATAACTAGTTCAGCTGTGGGAGACGGCATTGCTGTATACCTGTGTGAGAGCCCTTCAGGTTTCAATTAGGCCTCAGTGTTTCCTTCTTATTCTGTAAAATGGAAATAAATTATACTATTTCCAATTATTTAATAATTAAATAATTATTTGATAATTATATAATGTATAATAACTACATACCTATTATCTAATAGTTATAATAATAAACTAGTTTGATCCCCTTGTGGAGCCAATTATCCCTTAATTTTGCCGCCTCCTATAGCCAGCCTCTTCGGGTGGATATAGAAATTGAATAAATAAATAAATTCATTTTTCAAATGGGAATAAATAGTGATTAGAGTAAAAACTCTGCTCTCGGTAATGTATTAACGTACTGGAACTGCTTTATTCAACTATTGTGTAGGCCAGGCGGGTATGTCATTTGGAGGGGGGGGGGCAGTTGCTAAAGGACCAAGTTGGTTAGAGCCACAATGCACTGAGAATAGGCAATCTCATTGGACAAAGCAAAAAACAAATGACATTTTGGTGGGAGATGTCTTTATGAGATCTCCTTTTAAGGCTTAGGCTGCAGTTATCATTGGCTTTCTTCATTAAGATGGTAAAGCAGAGAGCAATGTAATCAAGGGTTCTGGAGTCAGGACCAGAAATGGGAATTGAGGTGACAGACTATATAGAATAGAATAACAGAGTTGGAAGGGACCTTGGAGGTCTTCTAGTCCAACCCCTGCTTAGGCAGGAAACCCTACACCACTTCAGACAAATGGTTATCCAACATCTTCTTAAAAACTTCCAGTGTTGGAGCATTCACAACTTCTGCAGGCAAGTTGTTCCACTGATTAATTGTTCTAACTGTCAGGAAATTTCTCTTTAGTTCTAAGTTGCTTCTCTCCTTGATTAGTTTCCACCCATTGCTTCTTGTTCTACCCTCAGGTGCTTTGGAGAATAGTTTGGCTCCCTTTTCTTTGTGACAACACCAGTAGTAAAAAAAATTTGGATTTCACCACTAGTTGAGCCTGGCAGTTATGACTGAATGTTGTGACACTCATAAAGAACCGGTAGTAAAACCGGTGGGAGGCTCCGCCCACCGCCCCGGATGTCATCATAGGCGATCTGTGCATGCACGATCCCATTGCAAACCGGTAGTAAAGGTAAGTAGAACCCACCTCTGGAGTGACCATATGACCAGACTGATTTTTATCTCTTTTTTTTTTTTGCAGTGGTTGTATAGCGAACATGGCAGTCATAAAGCAAACACTGAAACTGTTAGGTGAACTCTATGGTAGTTAAGTAAACCCATTGTTCACTGTGGGGTTGTTTTTGCATGAAACTGGAAGTAAATGCTGGTTTCTGGCAAAAATGTAAATCATACTCATATGAGAGCAAGTCAAATATGTGGGCTGGCCAAGCGCCCAATATATGGTCATGTGGGAGATGTTGGAACTTTAAAGTTGTAAGTTCCTTTTGGGGAGGTCTGTCATAAGTTTGAACAGTTGCTAAGCGACCAGTTGTAAGTCAAGGACTACATGCAGCTGGTCTGATTGTTTGATGAAGTGAAGCTTTAAATTGGGGACATGTAACAATTTAGGGGCTTCCTAATTCTCCTCCTGATTTGCAACTGGGAGTAAATTATCACAGGCAGATGGCTTTCTGGAATGGCTTCCCCAGTTGTGGCCTCCCCACAATCACTTCACAAAGCATTGCCCTGAGGACTTCCTTGAGCAACCATCCAGCTGCTGAACCGAGGCTAAGTGGTGAGGCTGTGGTTATCTAGCCATCAGGGGAGAGCTATGCAAATCCAAGGAAGTGGTTGGGATGGTGGATCCTCTTCCTGCTGGAAGTGGGGAATCTTTTGGGGTAGCTGTGGGAATTACCCAATGCCATTCTTTTAATATTAGAGCACTGCCGCATAGGATTCAGCACCAATTTGAAAGCAACTCTCTATGACCTTCCCAGGGGAATTTCTAGGATTCCTGTTTCTTCTTTTGTACGCAGCCACAAAGTGGTCCACAACATGAAATATAGATTTAGAGGGAGGAGTAATGTATTTTTTATTATCTTTTGCCTCGAATGAAGATGAGGAACAATTTCTCCTCTGTGCTGTCAGAATTAGCAGAAGACAATCATGGCTCATACTCAGATTGTTCTTAAGGAGCAAGGGGAATAGAAGCAGTTATAGTATCAAGGTACCCTTAGTTTATAACAGTAAAATCTACATATATTCCAAAAAGACTTAGAAATAAATTGTGACATATTTTTTGGGAATAAGTCGTCCCCACCCTGAGATTCCTGAAGCAGAAGAGACAAGTAAATTTTCATGCCTGCATATACAGCCGATTCAGGCATGTCATTTGAGGTATTGTCATTCTTTTGGGAAAGGGCAGGATGAACAGGTAAAGAATATGTGAAATTAGATTTATTTATTTATTTATTTAGTCACTTTACATCGGCACTGTATAAATATGTAGTTGTGTCTGCAATCATTTACATTAAACCCTGATTTTGTAATGCATCAAATAATGTAGAACGATATCCTATTAGCCTGAAAAAAATATATGTTAGGATTTAGTTTCACTAATTTCTAAGGAGGAAAAACAGAACAGTCATTTCTGAATTATTTCAAAGAGAAAGTAAATTACACCCCTGCGGAGGATGTAACATAAATATACATTTCTGGGTGTGATATTTAAATGTAAAATAAAGTGATTTTGGGGCATCAGAAATTGCTGCATCAGTTTTAAAATTTGGACTCCAAGGACTTTAAAAAAAAACCACACAAAGCCTCTATCTTCCCAAGACTAGTCAATCAATCAATTAATTATTACAGTCTTTGACCAGAACAAATAAAAGCACTCAATATATATATACACTTAAGAATTCTAGTATAAAATAATAAATGACAATTAAATCTATAATAAAATCCAGTGTCCATTATACACGGTCTGACTATACGATAGTTACAATCCCTATACTTGTGTGGCCCATTGTGGGTTCAACGCTAAAAGCGAAATGACTAAGCAGTGCAAAGGGTTAGCCACAATTGTTATATACATCGCTATGGTGGAGAAGACACATATTTGCGATGAATCCCCAGTGCTGCTGCGTAGAATTTGGCCACCTGTGCTGTAGTTATGGACTGTTCATCCTTAAGCAGCCACTGAAGATAGGTAGTGTTGGAGCAGCCAGGATACCTAGCAGTTATTGGCAGAATATGTTTTTTCCTAATCTCCGTATAAAAGGAACATCGAAGGAGCATGTGACTCACAGTCTCCACCACTCCTGAGCTGCAGGGACAGAGTCTTGCAATACAGAATGGCCAATAGAAGTGCATGGCATCGTGCAAGTGCAAATATTTTTTGGTGGTTTGCTGATTCCAACTGACTAAGATATCTGACAGGTATTGTGGTCCACCAGCAGCCTGAGGAGCTGGCAGCAGAGTCGGACAGTGAGGAGGCTGGGGAGGAACATGGGCCAGTCCTGGTGTCTGGGGAAGGCTCGGACGAGGGCTCTGTGTCGGAGGCAGAGAAAGGGCTATCTGGGAGGTACATACTGCTTCTGGAGCCTCCAGAGTCGGACCTCAATGAGGCAGAGGAACAGGGGGAGCCTGTTCCCAGTGCACGCATGCACAGAGCTGCCAGAAGGCAAGAACAGTTAAAAGAAAAGAGACAACTCGGGAGTAGGGCTTGGAGATGATTGGCCCCTCCCATAAGACTTAAAAGAGGAGCAAAGGCACGTGGACCTTTGCAGGAAGCAATGTTGTTAATTCTGTGCAGTTTAAAGTCTGAAGCTCTGTTTGATTCTGGACTCTGTGTGGCTTTGCCAATTAGGTCTTTGGCAGCGTGTCAAGAGAGATAAAGATGGGTGATTATCAGCCTTATCCTGAAGGACTCTTTACAACTATTTGGGACTCATCTGTGAATGACCAGAATTCACAGCTGTTAATATAAAACAGGTTTTTGGGACTACTCATGTGTTTTACTGACTCAGGAAGCCTAGGTCAGAACAGCAGGAGCAACAACACATCTAGTGCAGGAGTGGGTTGTAAAATTTTTTACTACCAGTTGTGTGGGCATGGCTTATTTTGTGGGTGTGGCTTGGTCGGGGCGGTAATGTGACTGGGTGGGCGTGGCCAACTTTTTTTTTTACTTTTAAAAGCATTTTTTCTACAACCTTAAGAGGTTGCAGAAAAAAATGCTTTAGGAGCCTCTGATGATCAGGCAACTCAGCTGGGATTGCCAGAGGCTTTTGAAGGCATTTTTTTTCCTACAACCTCTTCGGCTGAAGAGATTGCAAAAAAAATGCTTTCAAAAGCCTCTGACGATCCCAGCTGAGCCGCGTGATCATGGGAGGCTTTTTTTTTTTACTTTTAAAAGCATTTTTTCAGCTGAAGAGGTTGTAGAAAAAATGCTTTTAAAAGTAAAAAAAAACAACCTTTGATGTGGTGGGTGGGGTAAGCGAGCGGTGACCGGGCCAGGGATTGGTTCGGGGCTGTGGCCAGCCAATGTTATTACCGGTTTTCCGAACTACTACAAATTTTTACTACCGGTTCTTGCGAACCGGTGCGAACCGGGAGCAACCCACCACTGATCTACTGGCATCTAGAGCCAGAAACAGCGGAGCTTTCTCTAAGTCCGCCTAGACTAGAGTCACTTCCCGAGGCATTTACTTTGGGTAAGGAAAAACCAAGAGAGAGAAAAGATACAGCACCTAGCATATTTAAAATAACATGGATTTTGTTGCCCTTTTGCCTGAAGCGACGAGTCTGTTATGTATGCAAGACAGCAATAAAATCCTAAGCATAGAAATCTAATGCTGAAGGGCAAGATGAGCATGGAAAAAGATATTGCACAAAAAAAAATTGTGAACAGACAAATGGCTGAAGAATGACAATAGCAGAAGTATTTCTAAATAGACATGTGGTCTGCGCATTGATAGCTTCCGTATGTGAGCTCTGAAGAAGGTCAAATACAACTTGTGTTATTTGTGTGAGATCTGTTTCAGTCATTCCTAGGTCACAGGTGTATGGAGAACATGGATAAATTCATCAGCATACCGTCTGATTACAAAAGAGCAGACAGTTCTAGTGTTAAAACGAAAGCGTACATAAAGATGACTGTATGTGAGAATTAATTATCTCTCCATTGGAGTTCTGTCAGAGCAATGTGAATACAAATTTGACAGTTTGGAAGCATAATCTTTATTTTTTTCCCACCTCTAAAACTAGTGGAAGTGAGCACCTTCAAGAGGCAAACTGCTCCAGTGCCAACCTTTATCTCAGCCCATTCTCACCAAAGACCTTCCAAACCTTTCCAAAGTCATGGAGAAGTAGGAGAGTAAAGTAAAGGAGTATTTATAAAAAAAGTAAAGGAGTATTTATAAAAAAAAAAAAGTTTCTGCTGGGATTTATTGCTGTGATTTCCAGCGATTTTCTCTTTGCAAGGTCTCAGTAAAGAGGAATAGTAGAACAGGCTGAAGGGAGAATTAAGACAGGCCCCACTGAACTGAAGTAGCAAACTCTCCAAATTAAGGGATGACCTCCCAGGCCCATCTTTCTAGTATCTGTTGAAGCTTCACTGCTAAAAGTACCTTGAGAAGACATTACCGTAGCTCTAAAAGGCAGCAGGAAAGGAATCTGGGTTTTTAAGCTTGTTATTGTACAAGTTCGTTGCAGCACAACAACCAGCTTTAAAATCCAAATTCCTTATTACCATTTTTCACACTTCGACTGTTGCAGCATCCCCATGGTCAGGTGATCAAAATTAGAATGATTGGCAACTGGTTCCTATTTATGACGGTTGCAGTGTCTTGGAGACATGTGATCACCTTTTGTGACCTTCTGACGAGCAAAGTCAATGGGGAAGCCAGATTCACTTAACAACTATCTTACTAACATAACAGCTGTAGGGATTCACTTAACAGCTGTGGCAAGAAAGGTCATAAAATGGGGCAAAATTCACTTAACAAATGTCTCACTTGGCAACAGTAATTTTGGGCTCAGTTGTGGTTGTAAATCAAGGACTACTTATATATACATTTGTATATGTAAAATTACCTTTTGTGCCGTGTGTTTCATAGGTGCTTTTTCAAGAGGCAACTGGACTTTCTGGTTTTTCTTTGAAGACGTTTTGCTTCTCATCCAAGAAGCTTCTTCAGCTCTGACTGGATGGTGGGCAAAACTTCTCCAAAGGAAAAACCAGAAAGTCCAGTTGCTTCTTGAAAAAGTACCTTTGGGACAACCATGACCTGGATGACTGAGAATCTCCATAGACATTTTGTGCAGTATGTGAGGTAGAGAAAGAGAGAGTGCATCCCATGTGTTTATGTGTATGAATATAGATAGATAGATAGATATAGAACAACTTAGTTTACGTAGGTAAAACCTGGCTAGAAAGAATATGCATACACACACACACACACACACACACACACACACACACACACACACACACATCTCTTCAGGGAAAAAAATGAGTTGCTTTCCTGAAAGAGAGAGGTGGGAGGAAACAGCAGCAGGGGAATTGTCCAGTGGCAGGACCTCATAGCCGGTGGTTTGAGCACTGTGCAAGTTGTTCTCAAGAGTCTCAGTCCAGACAGAATTTTCTTAAACTACCAATAGTGCAAGATTGCTAAGTGCACCATACACTGGGAAGTTCCCCCCCAGAAAGCTATTTTCCTACATGCATCTACTACCTCAGGAATCTTTGGCCAGGGGTATACTTATCATGAATTAGAAGTGAAAGGGACAGCTCAGGCAGGAAATAAAGAATGTCACAAAATGTGAGTAATATATGTAAATTTTTATTTACAGAAAGAGAGAGCAATAGAGGTTTTTATTTCAATGAATGTAGGAATGCTGCTCCCTGACTTGGATAGTATATTACTTTGTATTCAAACCAGCCAGATGTCTTAAATTTGGCTTATTCTTTAGCCTCTGAGAGTTGTTTAGCCTACAACTCTCTCTGGGACGTGGTAATCTGGATGCCTCCACAGAGTGAGGGGTTGGAAATAACCCCTTCCAAATCTAGGATTCTATGATCTTTCCATAGCTGAAGGATAAAAACCACTTGCTTTGGGGGTTCAGATCTCCATGATTATGGTTGCACCAATGTTTAAGTTGATCCACCTGAAGCTTAGATGTTATGGCTAGATTTATTCATTGTGTTTAATGTAGTGGTCTGGTCCAACCATAATGCTAACCTATAAACATACATTAACCTCTAAATCAAACCGTAATAGCTCAGTTCACCTAACATACTGAGCCAAAATTAAACAATCCACATTATAGCTGTAGTAGAATAAATAAATCTACACAGAGAAGAAAGTGAGGAAGGCATTATTACCCCTAGTAATTCTAGGGAGCTTTTTCAGATGACGTTTAGAAGGTTTTAATCTTTCTAAAGATAAAAGAGAACTGTTTCAGTGGATCTCTAAAATCAGCAGTGGATTTTTATTTAAATCAGCAGTATTCATATGTTAGTTGATTTTTTTTTAATTTGATTTATATGCCGCCCTTCTCCGGAGACTCAGGGTGGCTTACAGTGCTTTAAGCAATAGCCTTCATACTTTTATATACTTTTTATACAAAGTCAGCTTATTGCCCCCACAAACTGGGTCCTCAATTTACCTACCTTAGAAAGGATGGAAGGCTGAGTCAACCTTGAGCCTGTCAAGATTCGATCTTACTTTAACTGCAGACAGCTGGTGTTAAATTACAGTGCTTAGTACCCACCCCACCCTGTTCCTCTTTCCTATTTGCTCCAAAGGTAATGCTGTCAGCCATTTTTTAAAATGCTCCTTTCTCTACAAAATTAATTTCTGGTTAGTATAATTACCCTTCCTTTATCATCTCACAGTACAAGCTACAAATTTAAGCATGTCCCTGATTTTTACATTGTGGGACTTGGAACTGCTGCATAACTGGAGAAGTGTTAAGTTGTTAAGAATTATTTTTAAAATATCAATGCCTTTTTTAAAAAGGGAAGATTATACATATTTACTTTAAAATGCTAATAAACTATTAAATGAACAAGTAACACAATATGCAACAATTTTTACACCATCCCTCTGGTGCCTAAAATTTGCAGGATGAAGTTGGTGTATACTTGATAACAATTTACATGTTTATTTTACCATCTGGTAAATGTGTAAATGATATTTTGGGAAGCACATTTCAAATTCACTTTAACAACTTATCCTCAACAATATGTATCCTATCTTATGTATTGACTGGTAGGTGTTTATGTGTGTGTGTGCAAGGAAATATCTGGAAATGCAGTATTGGTAGAGGGGAGAAGATTAATTTATTTACCCAGTAGATCACTAAGCCCAAGCTTCCTTTAAGATGAATGGATTTTCTGTGTCGAGAATAGTGAAGGAATGAAAAACAGGTTGAGTGCTTCTGAGTGTTTGCCAGTTCAGAGAGGTTCTATCAAGTTCTCCTAGACACTAAGCTAGACTCTTGGCTACAAACAGAGCAACAAATGCAATCTATAACTCTATCACATCTTTTCCAAAAGGTTGGATTTGTTGCCCAAGGTCTAAATGGGCACAGCTCATTATTGGATGTGTTAAAGCAAAGCTCAAGTGGGTTGCCTGCATGATGTAGTTTAACAGCATTTTGACCCTAGAGCTGCCTCTCTCTTTTTCCTCATCACCTTCATTTTCACTCTGCTGGTCTCTCTGGAGTTGATCATAGGCATTTTTAGTAATTATTACAATATAAGATCCTGATTTCCTCCCCCCTCTTTTTGAGACCTTATTCACCCTTTCCTAGCCAGAGCCAATATCCTTCAGTGAAAGCTAACCTGTGTCCTCCAAGCTGAATAAAATACACCTCCACACTAATTGCCATCTGGCTGATTTGCAAATGAAGTCAGAGATTACCAAACATATTTCCAGTGTGGGCTTTAACTTCTGTATCTCTATATATTCAGCGAGTCCATCTTCATATAGTATTACGAAGTCCCTCGTGGAGGACTGCTTTCTAATTTGGAAATTTGGGGTAATGGAGATCACCGTACTGACATGATTATATTAAATTTCTTCCTCAAATGAATCAATCCTTCTATATTTGTTTTGTCATGTTGACTGAGTGCCTAAATGGGCCAAAAAAAGAGAGCTTTTATTTGGGATCTTAACTTCAAAGGCTCCAGTGTGCCTAGTGACATCTCCTTTGGTAACCAATGTGCCTCACCTAATATTTTTTTATGGTGTTTTCCATTAAACAATCAAAAGAAAAGCTAACATGCATTATTATTGCTTCCAAGAGTGCTACTATCTTTGCATGGAGGCATTCTCATAAAATTAAAATGATTGGGTGGGTGGGGGGGCAGCAGCCCAATGCCCTGATTGGATGTGTACCCACCTGCTCTCCTCCAAAAGACCAAAGTAAATTGAGGTATGGAGAGCACCACACCTTCCTCAGATTTGTCAGGGGCTCTATAATTCTAGATTTTAGTTAAAAAAACAAATGAAACTTTCTAGCATATTTTCCTATGTATCGCTCCTCCTCATTTATTTTTGATTGCTCTGGATATTTGAAAACTACTTTCTTCTCTTCTTTCTTCCTGCTGGTTAATGACTGCAATAAAGTTTTTTTGATTTGGAGAGCATCATGGTAGGCAGAAACCCAGTGGTAGGTTTCAAATTTTTTTACTACTGGTTCTGTGGGTGTGGCTTGGTGGGCGTGGCATCGCATGACTTGGTGGGCGTGGCAGGGGAAGGATACTGTAAAATCTCCATTCCCTCCCCACTCCAGGGGAAGGTTACTGCAAAATCCCCTCCTCAGCTGGGACTTGAGAGGCAGAGAATAAATGGGGGCGGGGCCAGTCAGAATTTTTACTACTGGTTCTCCGAACTACTCAAAATTTCGGCTACCGGTTCTCCAGAACTGGTCAGAACCTGCTGAAACCCACTTCTGCAGAAACCTTTCCAGTATCAGTTTTCTGTCTCAAAGTGTTTTGCGAGACCACAGCCACTATGGCTGTTATTGTATAAAAAGAAAAACTCCCCACTTTTCAGCTAAAAAGATTATTTTGTCAAAATTAGGTGGTTTCTGCCTTCAGCCTTACATTCTAAAACATTGAGAAACATTGTAAGAGGATGAAGAGGGAAATAACAAAGCCAGACACCATTTGGTTAAAGTTACATGCATTTGCCAAGGGACATCTCAACTCATGAATAGCAGAAGTCAAATGGAAGAGATGTTTAAAGAACTGATGGAAATCGCTACCTTCCATCTCTCCTTTTTCTGTAGCCTGACAGAAGAGATCCATCTAGATAGTAATAGCATTTAGACTTATATACTACTTTATATAGTTTATATAGCACTTTATAGCACTCTCCGGGTGGTTTACAATGTCAGCAAATTGCCTGGGCCCTCATTTTACTGACCTCAGAAGAATGGAAGATTGAATCAACCTTGAGCCACGTCAGGATCAAACTCCAGGCTGTGGGTAGCATTTGCCTGCAGTACTTCACTATGCCACCAGGGCTCCTGATAGCGGAGGGCATAATCATATTCCTTTTTTCCATTCAGCCAGTGGATTAAACCTGCGTCCCATTTCCCAATCTGCTCTCGTGTGGCTAAAACTCCTGAGAAAGACGTCTCACATAAATGGGTGTCATTTTCAGTATTGAATCTATTTTGCCTGGTTGGATTAAGATTGCCAGGAACAGAGATACTTAAGGGGTTTTTCTTAAAATCAAGCAGTAAATAATAAAAAAAGGTTTTTAATCTGCGAAAAAGAGGTTGAATGTAAATCACAGTTAACATTATTTTATTTATAGTCCACTTCTATGATTTATTTGGAATTCCTTCTTGAAGTGTCACATTCAAATACATTTTCAAATACAGCGGTACAGTACTTTACGGGTAGTCCTTGACGTACAACCACGACTGAGCCCAACATTTCTGTTGCTAAGTGAAACATTTGTTAAGTGAATTTTGTCCTATTTTATGGGCAAACAACGATTTGCAGTTGCTTAGCAATTTACAGTTGTTAAGTGAATCACTGCAGTTATTAAGTTAATAACACACTTGTTGAGTGAATCTGGCTTCTCCATTGACTTCGCTTGTAAGACAGTCTCAAAAAGTGATCACATGACGCCGGGACACAGCAACCGTCATAAATATGAGTCAATTGCCAATCATCTGAATGTTGATCATGTGGCCATGGGGGTGTCGCAACAGTTGTAAGTGTGAAAAACAGTCATAAGTCAATTTTTTCAGGGCTCTTTTAACTGTGAATGGTCAATAAATAAAAAGAGACACTTGTTCGGCAGGCTGAGGCAAAGAGGCAGTCCTGGAACCAGCGAAATCTGGGGGCTGGGCAGGGGACAGAATGTATCTGTCCTCAGTGTGGAAGGGATTGCCATTCTTGAATTGGCCTTTTTAGTCACACGAGAGGCTCTTTTAGGACCTCTTTCCAGAGCACGATACCATAGTCTCTTGAGACTGAAGGATGCCAATGAATGTAAGTTGAGGACCTCTGTATTGGTTCAGGATGGGGATTTGAATCTACATCTCATCTATGCGGCAGGATGGAATGACTTTATCCCCTTCCTGGTTATTAATAATTGTATTAAGCTTATCAAGATATAAAATACAAGAGAAAATGAAAATAGTGGGAAAAAGGGGGAGGGGAAAAGGGAAGAGAAAGAAGAGTAAGGTACAAGGAAAAAAGGGGAAATAAAGAAAGAAAAGCATTGACTTCCAACTTTTTTGAGTACAGTAGAATAAAATAGCAACATTATAGACTCAACTTTTTATTTTTACATACTTAATGTGATTTATACTTAATAATTAATATAGCCATTTCTATAACAACAAATCAGCCCCTTGAATTATGCCCTAATTCTCATTATTGTACCTCACTCATGTCAGACTTTTTTCTATATTCATACTACAGGTAGTCCTCAACTTACAACAGTTCACTTAGTGACTGTTCAAAGTTACAACATCGCTGGAAAAAGTGACATATGACCATGTTTCACACTTATGACCGCTGCAGCATATCCCCATGGTCATGTGATTTCCATTCAGACTCTTGGCAAATGGTTCATATTTATGATGGTTGTTGTGTCGCAGGGTCATACGATCCGTTTCTGCGACCTTCCGACAAGCAAAGTCAATGGTTAAATCAGATTCACTTCACATCCATGTTACTCATTGAACAACTGCAGTGATTCACTTAACAAATGTGGCAAGAAAAATTGTAAAATGGAGCAAAACTTACTTAAAACATTTCTCATTTAGCAACATAAATTTTGGGTTCAATTCTGGTCGTAATTAGAGGACTACCTGTAACCAGAATGGCACTGCATTCTTACACAGTATTCTTCAAGTTTCATTATGTTTTTCTATCCATGGAGTAGAATTTACTAACACTAAATTAAGTCTTGCTTCAAGACAAAACCTTGCTATTCATAATGCTTACCAGAAAAATTTAGTAATCTCATAATACTACATGAAAATAAAGGTAAAGGTAAAGCTTCCCCTCGCATATATGTACTAGTTGTTCCCAACTCTAGGGGCGGTGCTCATTTCTGTTTCAAAGCCAAAGAGCCAGCGCTGTCCGAAGACGTCTCTGGTCATGTGGCTGGCATGACTAAATGCCAAAGGCCCACGGAACACTTACCTTCCCACCAAAGGTGGTCCCTATTTTTCGACTTGCATTTTTTACGTGCTTTCAAACTGCCAGGTTGGCAGAAGCTGAGACAAGTAACAGGAGCTCACCCTGTTACGAGGCACTAGAGATTCGAACCGCTGAAGTGCTGACCTTTCGATCGACAAGCTCAGGTCTTAGCTGAGGGATATGTAAATTTATGTTTAAAGAGTCTCCTGGTGTAAATGGAACGATAACATTTTTGCTTTGTAATGTTTCAGTTTCCAACTATTGACAAAAGAAATAATACAAATTAGGATGTATGGGTGGTTGGCATTTAACGGTAGAAAGATTTGCACTGATTTAGCTAGGGAAAAAAGCTCACTCATTTGAAGAAGAAGAAAAAAACTACTCCAGCTAGATCACTGAGTTAGATCATATGGAAGTTTCATTCCATGAAACCCATTACATCGACGGTGCTCTTAAAACTATGCAGTGATGTTCTCAAAGTATCAGAATAATCAGAATTGGGAGACACGTCAAGCGTTTAGATAACTAGAGTATTAACTGAAACAATATAATATTTTTGATCAGCTGCTTATCTAAGGCTATGTCTGGTGTCACATGAACAGACATCTGCTTGCACAATGTGAGCTTTCCCTGCTGTCTTTTTTCTTGTCCCCGTGTGCCTCCAGTCATTTATTTCAGATTGTCTTCCAACCTTTCCGAGCAGATTTGTGGGTTGCAGTTATGACAACAAGAAGGAAAGGAATCAAACCACCAGCCATGTGTGTTCTCCTGGATACAGCTAATATCCACAACTGGGTATCAGCCACAGAAAAGCTTTTTTCTCGTCTATCACAGCTCTCTTCCCCTCTACCTTGAGAGCTAGAATTACCTACACCGAGTAGGAGTTCTGAGCCACTGCAACCTACTTGGCAAGTTTGCTTTGGGGAAGATAGGAGCACGGGTGGGTTCTAACTACCTTTACTACTGGTTCGCAATGGGGCCGCGTGCGTTTCTGTGCCTGCAGAAGATGTTCTGATGACGTTGGGGTCAGTGGGCAGAGCCTCCTGCCTGTTTTACTACCGGTTCTATAGAGCCGGTCTGAACCGGGGGCAACCCACCACTGGATAGAAGGCAGTGACACTAAGTATGCATGCTGCCGTGAGCTGACCCAAAGTAAAAGCAGGATAAAGCCGTATTAAGAAACATTAATTATGCTATCAGCAGTGCACTGAAAATCTCTTCAGTATGCATCAAGAAAAATAATGATTAATGGTAAAAATTACACTGCTTAATAGCGATATACAATGCATGGGATTCAAACATTATGCCATCTGAATTTTAACGACACCTGCATGTTTAGAAGCTCTAGTAAGCTTTGGAACTCTCCAAACAATAAGGTTTCCTCAACATTATTGATCTCAGTGCTATTCAGTTTCATTGTCATATTATAGACCTATTTTTTTATTTTAGAAATTCACCCTGATCAGGATTAATATGTCTCTGGCGAATGATATGTTGAAACAATACTTGTACGGATGTTTGATCAGAATAAATCTATTTGAATATCATGGGATTTTTTTTTTTCAGATAATGAAGACTGAGACTATATTGTCTGCCTGCTAGAAATCAAAATAGTAATGAAGATTGTACCATTCATATGAAACAAACACAAGTCTGCATTATGCCTGCTAAATTAGATCTTTTTCCTTAAAATCAGAGCTGGTTGTTAGGAATATTTTCTTACATGCCACTAGTCTCATCAAAATGGGATGTAGGAGTTGTATGGATGTTGGATACATTTCAGTATTGACTAGCTCAATTCTCTTTAATTATTAATGAGTGATTGCTGTCTGTCTGTGTCATCTTTTATTTCATTTTAATATTTTTCTTAAAAACTGTATTTAACAACATAATGCTTCCTAAATTATATAATCTTTTTTATTCAGTTCTCTCTTTTACAGCAGGAGGAAATATAGTCCTCTTTTATTTTATTACACCTAGTTGCCAGATTAAAAATGGTTAGATTCATCACTTCACTAACAACAATTGTGAGATTTATCTTTTTATAGTATCACCAATTGTTTATGTGTTTTTTCAAATAGATTAACCTTATGTGTGCATCTAATGTGCTTCTTTTTGTATTCAAAACATCCTCTATTTGAGGATATGAGCCTCGGTGGTGCAGTGGACTAAGTGCTGTTAAGTGCTAGCACTTAGCTGCCAGCTGCCTGCAATTAGTGCAAGTTCAAATCTCACCAGGCTCAAGGTTGACTCAGCCTTCCATCCTTTCGAGGTAGGTAAATTGAGGACGCAGATTGTGGGGGAAATAAGACAACTTTGTATAGAACAACACCGCTTGGGGAGGTGAAAGCCCTAATAAGCAGGTATATACATAAAAGTATGCAGGATATTGCTATAATGCATTGTAAGCCGCCCTGAGTCTATGGAGAAGGGCGGCATATAAATTGGACTAATAAATATTTAATTTCTTAGTTGTACATTTTGCCATATTATTAATCTTATACAATAACATCACCTCCTGACGTTTCAGTACCCAAATCAGGCAACATCATCAGTGCTAGTGATGGGTGTTCAGTGCTAGGACCCCTCATTTCAATCCTGAGCTACAAATATTCTCCTTTATTAGGACTGTTAGCATTCTTGAGTTTAGTTTGTTACAAAATGGAGTGTTAACAAGCTTTTATTGTAACCCGTATACACCATTAGCTACTTTTACCTTACCAGGACAAAAAATAAAGGTGCAAGGGCTTATTGTGAGCTTCCATTGTGTTGCGTTTTCCTCTATGGGGATGTGGAATTCTTGACATTCCAATGAAATATTTTCAAGATGTTTGTTCTGTTCTAAGTTTAAAATGTCTTCTAATTCTTTATACACCACATATAATCAAAAAATTAAGAACCTTTCTGTGGATATGTGGAACAGATTAATACATCAAAAATTGATCTTCCTTTGCAATGAAAATGGTCGTCTTTTTTTGTTGAGCATATGCATTGATTATTAATAAATTCTAATTTGACGATCGTTAAAAGCTGAGAAAGTATGAAAACAAAAATAGGAAACCCGTGTGTGATCTGTGATTATTTGAGGCTATTCTGAGGGTTCTATTAACAGTTTGTGAACTGATGGGTTAATGCAGAAACTATAAAATTCAGGCCTTTCTTCCAGAGACCCAGTAATCAAAAAACAAACCATGGAACTTTCTCTTTCTACTTGGAAGAGTGAAGGAGACTATACGTTTTTTTAAAATGTTACAATACTGAGCTAAACCTGTTTCAAAACTGACCCAGAAAGAGTCAGTTGCTGCTGTTTAATGCTGGCACATCATCAGCCAGTGCATTATGGAAGAAGAGACAGTGGTGTGAATATTAATATTTTGAGTTACCAGTCTGCAGTAGGCCAAATCAGAGGCGATGTCAGCCTCCAAAATCCAAGGAAGACATGGAGAGTATTTCTAAGCAGTTTACTTTATTATTCCTCACTTATAGACAGAATCTTACCAAACTAAAGTAAGCTACTTGCTTTGTCAAAGATTTAGTCTGAGAACTTCTAGGGAGGAGTTTGCCTGACCCTCTTCCTCTCAGCTTTCTTTTATTTGTTGGCATGTACTCCCATCCTTCTGGGAATCTGGACTACATTCCACCACATCCTATATGCTCTAGTTTCTGTCCAACAGATGAAACATGCTCTCTATGCTTTTCCATTCTTGGCCCATTATATAGCAACACTTCTTTTTCCTTCTTGTCCCTCCAATCTCTGTAGGCACATTGGAATGAAATCATAAAAGTTAAGTGAACGCTACTTGGATTCTTTGAAGTTGAACCATCCATTCTCTCTTGCTATAAAGTAGTGTTTCCCAAACTTTACCCCAAATTGGGTAAAGGTGGCTTTTCTTTGGGTAGCACCGTACAAAGCCGTTGCCCAATCACAATATTTAAAGTCACTTTAAATTGACTTAAAGTGTTTCACCTCCACTGGGTAAAAAGAACTTTCTGGGAGGCAATTTGTGGTAATGAAGGAAAAAAAGGTTGGGAGGCACTGCTATAAAGTTTCTATGGTCCTACAATGGGATCAGGGGTGAAATCCAGCAGGTTCTGACAGGTTCTAGAGAACTGGTAGCAGAAATTTTGAGCAGTTCAGAGAACTGGTAGTGGAAATTTTGATACCACCTCTGGTATCACCACAAATACCACCTCTGTCTGCTCCCAGAGTGGGGTGGGAATGGGGATTTTGCAGTATCCTTCCCCTACTCCGTCTACCAAGCCACGCCACACCCAGAACCGGTAGTAAAAAAATTTGGATTTCACCAGTGAGTGGGATATACTGTAGGAACAAACGGAAAACCTTTCCCTTTGCTTTAATCATTACAGCATCAAATGATAGTACACTATGGATAAAGGAAGGGGGAAAAAAGAGTTTATGTTAAGTGTCAAGAAGAGAATTCGGGAAGGGAATAGGAAGGTGTCCATGTGTGCAGATATTTGGGAAAACAAAGGAAAAGGACAAAGACTAAGAAGGAAGAATAAAAGGAAATAAAATCAAACACTGAGAGATTCAACACAAGCAAACCATCACGTCTTGCCTTTCTTACATGGATAGGAAGGGCATGAAGTAGGGGAACGTCCAGTCAGATCCTACAGTGGCAATACTTTGGTCTGAGCACCAGTTTAATTTTTTGCCAAACACAGCAATCTCGACTCAGGAATTTGGCTTCAAAAACAGCTGGGAGCAGCAGCTTAGCTATGGAGAATTGCCCTCAGAATGAAGACATAAAAGGAGCGTAGAGAAAGTTGTGTATGAGAGCCAGACAGTACTAGACAAGCTTTTGAAGGAGGCCAAGTCTTTTGGGCACAACATGATGCTTATTCTGGAAAGTTGAGATGTTGAGAAGTGAGGGAAGTGAGGTGTTACATCAACAAGGAAAAGAAGCAAGATAGCAGGTCCACTTTACCTTCCAAATTAGCAGGAAAGATATAAAACGAAAACTACGCATCATGTTTGAAAGCTAATATCGGGATTGTGAGATCCCTTGCATAGAGGGCATACCTCCCACTGGCCAGTACGCTCGCACAGAGAGGGCATCCTCAGGGTGCTGTCCGCCAGACAATGTCGACTGGCGACCCCCAGGGGGAGAGCCTTCTCTGTGGTGGCGCCCGCCCTCTGGAACAACCTCCCCCCAGAGATACGCACAATACCAGACCTCCAGACTTTTCGTTGGGCCCTGAAAACTTATTTATTTCACCTAGCCAGGTTGGCTTGATCCCACTGTTTCGGTTAAATTGAATTGATTTTAATTGGGTTGTTTTAAATTGTGGCCAAAAATATTTAATTATTTTTTAAACTGTTTTTAAATTTTGTATGTTCTGTTTTATTCTGGCTGTTCACCGCCCTGAGTCCTGCTGGAGAAGGGCGGTATACAAATAATAATAATAATAATAATAATAATAATAATAATAATAATAATAATAATAGGGAAGGTACAGACAGTCCTTGACTCACAAAATTACCACAGCACTGGGAAAAAAAATGACTTATGGCCATTTTTCACACTTACAACCTTTGTAGCAGCCCCATGATCATGTGATCAAAATTCAGATGCTTGACAACTGACATATACTTATGATGATTGCAGGGTCCCAAGGTCATGTGATCACCTTTTGCAAACTTTTGACAAGCAAAGTCATCGGGGAAGCCAGATTCACTTAACAACCATGTGTTTAACTCAGTGGTGGGATTCAAATTTTTCTTACTACCAGTTCTGTGGGCAGTGGCTTGGTGGGCATGGCAGGGGAAGGATACTGTAAAGTCTCCATTCCCTCCCCACTCCAGGGGAAGGTTACTGCAAAATCCCCATTTCCTCCCGATCAGCTGGGACTCAGGAGGCAGAGAATAGATGGGGGCGGGGCCAGTCAGAAGTGGTATTTACCGGTTCTCCGAACTACTCAAAATTTCGGCTACCGGTTCTCCAGAACTGGTCAGAACCTGCTGAAACCCACCTCTGGTTTAACTTTACAACTGCAGCAGTGGTGAAATGTAAAATTTGTTACTACTGGTTGGGGGTGTAATATGACTGAATGGGCGTGGCCAACTTTTTTTTTTTTTTTACTTTTAAAACCATTTTTTCAGCCAAAGAAGTTACAGAAAAAATGCTTTTAAAAATAAAAAACAAGCCTCTGATGATTGTGCGGCTCAGCTGGGTAATGGGGGGGGGGGCAGGGATTTTTGCTATTGGTTCTCTGAACCACCCGCCTCCATCACTACCGGATCAGGCAATCCGGTCCCAACCGGGAGCATTTCACCCCTGAACTGCAGTGATTCACTTAATCACTGTGGCAAGAAAGGTCGTAAACACAGAGCAAAACTCATTTAACAAATGTCTCACTTAAGAACAGAAATTTTGGGCTCAATTGTGGTTGTACATTGAGGACTACCTGTATACATTCAGTGCCGTTAGCTTTGAGGTGGGCAATCTTTTTGATTCCATGAGCAGACTGGGAATGTTGACAGCATGCCATGAATTGCTGACAGAACAGCTGCCATGATTGGTGTGACCAGACTCAACATAATCCCTTTAGAAAAAAGGCAAACTAGTGAGATTGTTCCCCGTTGTCTCAACCTGTCTTTGTTTGTTTCCTAGGTAAATCAGAGGACTTTCAAGAAAGCGCTGGGCTGCAGCCATCCAGCCTTTTGATTTTCTAAAAACGCCTTTGTTGCTGTGTGCAGTTTGAGTTCTCTTACCAATAAAATGTTACAGTCTACCGTTTACTTCCGCAGGACACCAGAATCCCATTAAAATAACTTCAGAGGAAAAGGGGGAAAATTATTTTTATAATAAAACCAATAAATTAACTGAACTCAGCTTCTCCACTGAAACTTAGGGAGGCAGAAACTGGAGTAAGAATATTCCAAGAATATGAACAGTGGCCAGGATGATGGCTCTTTTTGTGAAATGTGAGAAGTCCCGACAATGGGCAATTTGATGACTACAAACAGAGAACAATAAGACTGTGATGTATATGTAGATTTGCTACTTAGGTTGAAATCTGCAGGAATATCATCACCCTGTGAGCTTGGTAAATTGTGCTGGCCCTAATGCATGTCACCTTCGGTAATATGAAAGCCGGGAGTGCCAGAGTAGCAGTCTCTGAAAAACTCTCTTTGTGCAAGGTGAACCAAATGTAGAAATGACGGGTTTTCATTCATAGAGGCAGGATTTATTTATTACGCGGTACAGATTATGTTTGGAATATACCAAGCAATACAATGGAAATAGGATCCATTTGAACCACAGTTGAATGAAACTGACAAATACAGAATACAGAATACAGAACAACAGAGTTGGAAGGGACTTGGAGGACTTCTAGTTGAACCCCCTGTTCAGGCAAGAAACCCTACACTATTTCAGACAAATAGTTGTCCAATATCTTCTTAAAAATCTCTAGTGTGGGAGCATACCCACAATTTATGTTCCATTGATTAATTGTTCTCACTGTCAGGAAATTTCTTCTTAGTTCTATGTTGCTTCTCTCCTCGATTAGTTTCTACCCATTGCTTCTTGTCCTACTCTCAGGTGCTTTGGAGAATAGTTTGATTCCCTCTTCTTTGTGGCAACCTCTGAGATATTGGAACACTGCTATCATGTCACCCTTAGTCCTTCTTTTCATTAAACTAGACATACCCAGTTCCTACAACCATTCTTCATATGTTTTAACCTCCAGTCCCCCTAAACATCTTTGTTGCTCTTCTCTGCACTCTTTCTAGACTCTCAACATCTTTGTTATATCATGGCGCCCAAAACTGAATGGTCTTTTTGCCCGAGGGAGCATAGCTCTTCTCACATTTTATTTTTATTTATTTATTTATTTAGTTTGTCAAACATGTACAAGATTAGAGTTATAAGTATAAATATGGACATGAACACAAGAAATGAGTATAAATAAATGGGGACAGTAGGACAGGAGCAGTAGGCACACTGGTGCGCTTATGCTCGCTCCCTTTACGGACCTCTCAGGAATGGAGTGAGGTCCACGGCAGACAGTTTAAGGTTAAAGTTTTGGGGGTTTGAGGATGTAACAACGGAGTCAGGTAGTGGTCAGGCATTGACCACTCTGTTACCGAAGTCGTATTTTCTGCAATTGAGTTTGGAACGGTTTACCTTGAGTTTGTATCTATTGTTTGCCCGAGTATTATTGAGGTTGAAGCTGAAGTAGTCGTTGACAAGTAGGACATTGTAGTAGACAATTTTGTGTACTATGCTTAGGTCAAACCATAAGCGGCGTAGTTCCAGGTTGTCCAAGCCCAAATTTTGAGCCTGGTGGCATAAGGGATTCTATTGTGAGTAGAGGAGTGGAGTACTCTTCTCGTGAAATACCTCTGGACTCACTCAATTGTGTTAATGTCAGATATACAATGTGGATTCCAGGCAGATGAGCTTATATTTGATTTCTTATATTTGATTTCCTTCAAAAACCAGGTTGGTAGTCAGAAGAAAAAGTAGATTTAGTAGATATCTTTCCTTTAGGTCTTTCTAAAAAGGCTCAGATGACTTTGTTCGCTTGGAAAGCCAACCTATCACCTAACATCCTTTTCTTCAGGAAGCAGATTAGAAAATTCTTCTCCTAGTAAAGATGTTTGGAGGTATTTGGAGGATGTCTGCATTTTTATACTTTTGCAATTTTTCTTAAAACACGTACAGATTGTTTTTAATTTCTGTGAAACCAGGTTAGACCAGGCTCCCAATTTCATTATGATTTGCTCAGCAACATGAGACTCTTGTATTCCTGTGATTATATTATTCTGAGAAGATATTTTTAAAAACTTTTTGTTAAAATAGCATTTGAATTATATCCTCCCTTGAAGGAGTTCTGCAGGGTGTAGGGTTTCAGTTTTCTGGTTTTATATTCTGTATAATGATCTCTTTAAAAATGTTTATGGTTTAATAAGTTGTAACCATCTTTAATAGAAGGTAGAATGTCCTCTATTAGAGAAGAGACATCTAAGGATATAAGGAAATAAAATCTCTAAGGAAAACCAGTTTGATGTAGTGGTTAAGGTGCCAGGCTCGAAATCGGGGGACTGTGAGTTCTAGTCTTGCCTTAGGCATAAAAGTCAGCTGGGTGATTTTGGACCAGTCACCTCACTCAGCCCAACTCACCTCACAAGTTTCTTGTTGTGAAGGAAATAGGGTGAGGAAGAAGTATTGTGTGTGTTTGCTGCCTTGAGTTATTTATAAAAATAATAAAGGTGGGATATAAATAAATAAACATTTAAAATAAATAAATAAAATATGAAACCCTAAAGGGAAGGATGCAGAGGAAAGGCAGAGCAAATGACCCATTGCTAAGGAGAAAAATGGAGTTGGTTAAGATCCATAAAAAGCCTCATCTTTGTAAAGAGAGGCTACCCAGAACAGAAGGGGCTGGGTAGAACTGCAAGTGCACAGTTTTCCAAGAATAAAACTTGGCTGAGTGGTGTAGGAGGCACTCAGGGTTACAGAGAGCATCAGGTGTAAGGATGACATGGTAGAGTGGGAAGCTAGTAGTCAGGGGCAGATGGTAAAGTGATGTGACCTTCTGGGGAAGATATTCTTAAAATAAATGAGAACAAATTAATTTCCTGAAAAAAAAGTGAGCCATGATTTCCTCCCCAGTACTTCATTCAGAATATTAATGAGACCATTATTCTTGCTTCTGTAGAATGTTGTTTGTATGTGACGAGTAATTGGAAAATGACATGAAATGATTCTCCTTTTCATCCTACACATACTTACGTAATTTGACATAGTGTCAGAATCTAAACTGAATTTTCCTACCTGTCAGAATATGGAGGATTTTATTGTTACATCAATTCCTGATTGTGACATATGTTATATTGGACGTCCCTTTCCTTTCTTTCCGTAACAATTTGATTAAAGACGTTAATGTGAAGCATCTCTTCATTTTAGTGTTTCTTTTTATTTCTAGAAAACCATTCTTGTGGGGTCATATTAAACCCATATTAAACTGAATGTTTTTACATTTTCCCTTCTGGGTTTGTAGGAACTGCCTTGGAATTTCAGAATGGCTTAGGAAAACAGCAAGGAATTTGGAGACTCTCTTTTTGACTGGATCTTGGTAGTTCCAATCTATTTTGGTTCCACCCCTCTGGTCAGCTTCACAGCCTGAATGTGAGAATGGGAGTACATAGCATCTAATTTCTATGGACCGGAAAGTTATTTCTTCCTGCTCTCAAATTTTCATTCTCATTAATGAGGAATTTAGCTTTGGCTTCTTTGTTGTGAGAGAGGAATTTTATTTATTTATTTATTTTATTAAATTTATATTGCCGCCTATTCGCCCATGGCGACTCAAGGCGGCTTACAGAATATAAAAACCACATTTAAAACAATAAACTAATTAAAAAAATAAGGTAAAGGTAAAGGTTCCCTTCGCACATATGTGCTAGTCATTCCCAACTCTAGGGGCGGTGCTCATCTCCGTTTCAAAGCCGAAGAGCCAGTGCTGTCCGAAGACATCTCTGTGGTCATGTGGCCGGCATGACTAAATGCCAAAGGCGCACGGAACGCTGTTACCTTCCCACCAAAGGTAGTCCCTATTTTTCTACTTGCATTTTTTACATGCTTTTCAACTGCTAGGTTGGCCAAGCTGGAACAAGTAACGGAAGCTCACCCCGTTACGTGGCACAAGGGATTCGAACTGCTGAACTGCCAACCTTTCAATCGATAGCCTCAGCGTCTTAGCCACTGAGCCACCACGTCCCTAATATAACATGAGGCTAATGTAAAATTCAGTAAAATAATGGGATTGGAAAATGATTGCAGTTGAATGTTGACTTGATATTTATATGCCGTATAAGTTTTAATCTCTCTTTCTCTCTTAAACTGATTAAGTCTTCTCATATATATGCTGTAAAAAAGGAAGAAAAAAAACGTTCCATGAATACAAACAGCCACTCTCTCTATTAAAACTCTCTCATATTCTCAGTTGTTATTTATTGCTTATTTTTTTCTGTTGGTAAAACAAGTTGATTGCTTTATAGTGAATTGGTCAGATTGAATATACATTTGAAGTGGCATGAAGAAAAACACAGCTGTATTTTTCCCTAATACTGAGCCTATAGCAATCTTCTCCAATCAGGGCATTATTTCAGTATAATATCTATTATCCTGCTTAGAAAGCCTATGTTGACTGGTAGTGATGGATGTCATAATTGAACATACCTGGAAGATACCAGACTGGGGGAAAGCTGGGGTATATAGATTCTCTGAATTTATTTCTCAGAATATTTTTTTAAGCACAGCAGCCTGCCCTCTGGTGGATTACATTATCAAGATCTAGATATTTATTTTGCGATTGAGAATGGCCAACAGAAGGCTATAATTAAAAGTGAAAGGGTTTAATGAGTTTCTCCAAGATGGTCCGTTACACCCAGAATACTGCAAGGACACCTGTCATTCTTTCCACCAAAAGCCATGAAGTTTTCTTTGTCTTGTATCGCAACTCCTGCCAGTCATCATATCTCAGGTAGTTTTTCTGGCCCAGTGGGAGAATATTTGACTGTAGATGGACCTCAAGGAACCACTAATTTTCTATAGGAGAATTCTGCAGATTTCTTTTGTCTCTCATCCTTCAGTTGTGTTAGAGGTTCAGTGTGGCCATTGCACAACGGAAGGCAGGGGCAGCAGCGATTGTCTCCAGATATGCAATAACACTGGCTGGGTTTATACCATTGTTTGCTTTGTATATGATTCCCTGAATAAGCTGCAGTAGCTTAAGCGGAAGTCAAACAAACCACATTATGGTTTGTGCAATGTGAGACTCAGGTCTTCAAGAAGAAGAACGTTGAAGACCTTCTTCTTCTTCTTCAACTTACCTCAGTTCTCATCAACATGGTGCCACATAGAATTGATTGCCTTCTGCATGTGTGGCAAAGCCAGCTTCGGTTCATATCACATGGAAATTACAATGAGATGCATAGACACTGTACTAAGCCATAAACTATGCATGATGCATAAGCATACTCTGTGGTTGGAAAACCATGGTTGGCTTGGGGTATTGTGGGAATCAAACCACTAAACCTGGCTAACAGAAGCCATGATTTAACTGGTTTATTAATCATTTCTTTCTAAAAAATTGATGCAGGAAGTGACTAGTGAAGTTACTTTACATCCAACTAGTTCAAACGAGAGAAGGCATCACTACAGAATAAAATCCAAAGTGTATATGTAAGTCAAAATCGTGAGCATGGCAATCCAGTTGTCTGTTGTGTTGTCGCTTCCTTTTTGTCCCTTTGGGAAGTTTTAAAAGGTCCTGAAGTGGCTTTTAGCCCATCTCCTCCCAAATCTGAAGAAACTCTCAAAAGGAAGCACATGGGGAGAACTTTTCCTTGAGTACAAAGCTGACTCCATGTCTGCTCCCTGGCTAGAGTTGTCCTTCTACTCAAAAGCTCTCTATCAGTCTTTTTTCCAACCGGGGGTGAATTGTTCTTTGTTTGAACTAATGTTGACCCACTGGGTGACCCAGTGAGCAGAAGCAGTTGCCAGTGCATATTAATAGCAGTGAAATTCATTCAGTGCTAGCAAAGAACCCCATGCGTGAATGTAAGTCCAGTTGGCAAGGTAAGATAAAATCTGAAATGGTGTTGGCTTTGCGGCAGCTGTCATTCCGTGACAATCGACTTCGTCCAATAGAAAGCAGGTGGTTCACACATATTGTTTTTACTATATAGCATTTTAATTTTGCAAAGTCTCCCTGAAATAAATGGGACATTTGTGCTATTCATTGTAGGGCAGTTTAAAAAAAAAAAAGAAATGCAAAATCTCAATTTGAATATGCAGGGATATTACTTCCTATGTAGAAAATAGCAGCTGGTGAACCTGTTTATTCCCTTTGGCTGCAGTTGCACACTACCCTAAAATATAACTAATTAACGTATTAATTAGGAGGTGATTACACAAATGTACTCAAAAGAAATACAAGTTAAAGCTTGTCTTGCTTAAGCGGGCCATTCTAATTGGCTGGTGGAAGGGTTAATCTTTGTTATGTCTGAAAGTTTTCCCATTTGATATATTGTCTTTCCTACATTCTGAATTCACATTTCTTTTATGAATATAGGAAGGGACAAATCTGCTGTTATGTTGGATATTAGCATTTTATGACACTGTAATTTTATATCATATGAAAATAATAGCCAGGCAGCTACTATTGCCTGGTACATTTTTTATCAGCAGTGATATAAGAGGAGTTTATGATCAGACCTTCCGGTGCCAGAGTAAAGCAGAGGTGTAACATAAGGGTTCTGAAGACACATAGGGTTTCCCAAAACTTTGAGTACAGCTCCAATATTGTTACAAATTTGCATCCTGTGTGTTTGTCAGTGTATATGGTTTTCTAGAGATCCCGGCTTGTGTTGAAAAGCATGAGCATGCTGGGGATAAAAGTGGCTGCTCCAAGATGGCTTGTTCATGTATAAGTAAATTGCATGGTTGCCCAAGGCACCAAGTTAAACAGGGTGCCAATTTTTGAGAGGGGAAAAAAACCCCTGTCCTTAGAAAGCGGGACACTGATTCCATGATTCAATTAGTCTAGGACCATCACAGGTTCTGCTTGTGGCAAAATGTCAAAACTGATAGGTACTGTTTTCATCACTACTTGTGAATGCTGCATGTGGCACAATTGTCATTGAGAGCCTGATCTATACCTTCTCTGCGTTGCTAAAAAGCACATTCCCTTTTTACAACTCTGTAACCCCTTAATTTGCGGTAGAGTCGGGGTGACTCGGGTGAAATCCAGCAGTTTCTGACAGGTTCTGGAGAACCAGTAGCGGAAATTTTGAGTAGTTTGGAGAACTGGTAGCGGAAATTTTGAGTAGTTTGGAGAACCGGCAAATACCACCTCTAGCTGGCCCCAGAGTGGAGTGGGAATGGAGATTTTGCAATATCCTTCCCCCAGGAGTGGGGTGGGAATGGAGATTTTGCAGTATCTTTCCCCTGCCATGCCCATCAAGCCACACCCACCAAGCCACACCATGCCCAACAAGCCACGCCCACAGAACCTGTAGTAAAAAAATTTGGATTTCACCACTGGGGTGACTGGATGGAGCTGATCGTTTAGTGGCCAAATGCCCTTCCTGACCCCATGCAGAGTTTGCAGCAGATATTTTTTCTATGCACTCTAGAAAGAGAAAAATCTGCTGCTACCTAGGATTGAACTCTCAATCTTCTGAGTGGGAGGCAAGTGTCTTCACCACTAGACCACCTCTCTGCTCTCTATATTGCTAACAAGCATTATGTGAAAAACTTGATTGATAAAACCCTGATGGGTGGCAGAGATCAATATCAATAGAGTTATGAAGATCAATGCTTGCCATCTGGAATTCAGAAGACCTAGATGATAAAAAGCATGAATTAATAAATTAAATTAAAAATAAACACGTGTTTGCGAAACTAAGAGAGAAGGGGAGGATATAGAAGATCTAAAAGAAGGTCATTTGATCTTGTGGAGTTGATGACTACACGCAGTGAAGTGAAGATGTAAACTTAATTATGAATGAAAGGGCTAAAATGTGTGGCAGAAAGTATGAATTGGTATCACCTAGGTTGTTATGGGCATATGAAAGTATGAATCCATATTTTGGGGTTAATTGCTTGTTACACTCCAGTGAATGGTGATAATGGAAGAACCAGAGATGTGTTTTTGGAAAAAAGTGTGCAGTATTTTGAATGAAATAATCCAGGAGAAAAAAATCATTCCGCAGGAACAAAATGAGAAAATACAGAAAAAGAGATAGGTCATTTGGAGACTGGAAAATGAGTAAGAATGAACAATGATAAATATCTGAATGGAAAATTTTCTTTTGGATTATGTGGTTTAAGCATGTCTATTCATGCAGATACTGTACACTACAAAGAAAGGTATATGAATCCAAGAGGATGATTGGTTTGATTGTGACGAAGGACTGAAATCATTGGTAAGATTACACTTGGAACACTTTTATTCACTAAGATACAAAAAAGATGTTGAGACTCTAGAAAGAGTACGAAGGAGAGCAATTAAGATGATTGGGCACAGGAAGATAAAACATACAATGAACAGTTGCAGGAACTGGGTATGTCTAGAGCAGTGTTGGCGAACCTTTTCGGCACCGAGTGCTGAAATGAGAGCGTGCCCACACCCATGCCGGAAACTGGAAGAGCAGCCGTCCGGAGCGCATGCACGCGCTGGGAAGACGATTTTCCGGTTTCCAGCGCACACATGTGTGCAAGCCAGCTGGTCTTTGTGCATGCATGTGTGCCAGAAATTGGAAGACCAGGTGGCCGATGAGCATGCACATGCGTGTGCTGGAAACCGAAAGAGCAGCCACCCGGCACACACATCCACACTGGGCGGCTGCTCTTCTGGTTTCCAGTGCTCCCACGTGTGTGAAAACCAGCTGGCCAGCACACCAGAACCCGGAAGAGCTACTGGCGATGGGTCGCGTGCCTGTAGAGATGGCTCTGCATGCCACTTCCGGCACGCAGGCCATAGGTTCACCATCACGGCCTTGGGGCAAAGTGTCTTAAGTCAAGTGTCCACATTCAGGATGCAGGAGTAGGGGAGCAAGAATAGTATTAATAGAAATAGGCTTGCTTTTTTAAATAAAGTAGACATAGATCAAACTGCATGGAGAACAGCTTTCTATTTAAGGGCATTTATTGAGAGCCGTGGTGGCGCAGTGGTTAGAATGCAGTACTGCAGGCTACTTCTGATGACTGCCAGCTGTCAGAAGTTTGGCCGTTCAAATCTTACTGGCTGAAGATTGACTCAGCCTTCCATCCTTCCGAGGTAGGTAAAATGAAGACCCAGATTGTTGGGGGCAAAATGCTGACTCTGTAAACCGCTTAGAGAGGGCTGTAAAAGCACTATGAAGCGGTATATAAGTCTAAATGCTATTGCTATTTATAGCTGGAGATATTCAGGGGCTTCTTAGTGGAGTGAAAAAATCCCCAGCTCTTAAAGAGGTCTGTGATGGAGGGTTTTCTTCTTTTCTTTCTTTCTTTCTTTCTTTCTTTCTTTCTTTCTTTCTTTCTTTCTTTCTTTCTTTCTTTCTTTCTTTCTTTCTTTCTTTCTTTCTTTCTTTCTTTTTTCAAATTTCTATACCGCCCTTCTCCTTCCAGACTCAGGGCGGTGAACAGCCAAATATAAAACATTCATACACAAAAGTTAAAATAGATTTAAAATAATTAAATAAAATTTGGCCCATAATTTAAAACATTTCAATTAAAATCAATATCAAATTTTAAAACCAACCATAAAATCAGGACAGCCCGGCTAACTGAAAAAAGTAGGTTTTAAGGGCCCGACGAAAAGTCCGGAGGTCTGGGATCACTCGTATCTCTGGGGGTAGATTGTTCCAGAGGGTAGGTGCCACCACAGAGAAGGCTCTCCCCCTGGGGGTCGCCAGCCGACATTGTCTGGCCGACGGCACCCTGAGGAGGCCCTCTCTGTGGGAGCGAACTGGCCAGTGGGAGGCAATTGGTGGCTGGAGGCGGTCCCGTAAGTACCCCGGCCCTAAGCCATGGAGCGCTTTAAAGGTGATCACCAACACCTTGAAGCGTACCCGGAAGTCCACCGGAAGCCAATGCAGCTCGCGCAGGAGAGCTGCATTGCATAATGGTAGAACTGCAATAACAGAAACAGCAAGCACTTCTTTCTGGATGATCCTATGAAATGTACTGCCATAAAACTGGGTGACATTCATTAATTTATAGATAATTTTAAAAAGTTAGGAAGTGAAGTTAGCTGCAGTTATTAAGCTTTATATCCCCTCCGCTTGCCTGCCCCAAAGACCAGGGATGTTTGGGAGGAATCATTTCCATGGAATGAAAGCCATCTATATACAATCTCCCACAAAGTTACAGTATACGCGATCATTTGCAGCTTATGATTCCATGTATACACTGGGCGAATCGTATTTTAGAGATTCTTTAGTTTTCCATTTGCTCAGCATTCAGTTTCAAAGGTTTCCCCCTCTCCTTTCTCCATGGAACAAGTGGTTTTGGATCAGTGGTGGATTTCAATTTTTTTTGCTACTGTGGGCGTGGCTTGGTGGGCGTAGCTTGGTGGGCGTGGCAGGGGAAGGATACTGTAAAATCTTCATTCCCACCCCACTCCAGGAGAAGGATACTGTAAAATCTCCATTCCCTTCCCAATCCAGGGGAAGGTTACTGCAAAATCCCCATTTCCTCCTGATCAGCTGGGACTTGGGAGGCAGAGAATAGAATGAGGTGGGGCCAGTCAGAATTTTTACTACTGGTTGTCCGAACTACTCAAAATTTCCGCTACCGGTTCTCCAGAACTGGTCAGAACCTGCTGAAACCCACCTCTGTTTTGGATGTGGGATAGTGGTTTGTCAATTCCAATATCCTATGGGATTGTTCAGGCATAATACTAAATTATATTATGGTTTTTACAATTCTGACTTGACGTAATCCTTGAAGTGGGCCACTATGATTGGCTCAACAGATTGTGATTGCATTATGCAACGTTGCTTAGCACAACAGAATAGGTACAACCTATAGCCGGAAAACCAATTCGAAGCTATGTTTTGTTATCCTGCTTTGATATTGCATCACAAGCCCAATTTATGAACTGATACAGGTCTGTGTTTTGATTTTACAAATTGATATTGTGGAGTGATAGCTGACTGGCAGTTCTCTTTTATCACTTAGCCTCCTGCTTGCTGGCTTCTTGTGACTTTTTTTTGTTTTCATTCCTTCTCTCCCTTGTTCTCTCTCTCTCTCTTCTCTCTCTCTCTCTCTTCCTCCCTCCCTCTGTGGCTTTTCTCCATCATAAACATTTCCCACAAGATGCTGTTTTCAGCAAACAGATCCTGTTCCTGAATCTAACAGATGATTCAGGAAAAGGACAAATTGTGGAACAGGGATTCAGTCGTATTGTGATGGTGCTTTATTCTTCTTGAAAAAGAAACTACTTGTGGATTCATAGTTAGACTTTGACTATATGGCCTGAGCACTCAAGGATCTTTCCTGGCTGTCCCTGGCTTAGATCAACATACAGATAGTTCTCAATTTACAACAGTTCACTTAGTGACCATTCAAAGTTACAATGGCACTGAAAAAAGTGACTTATGACCATTTTGCACACTTACAACTATTGCAGCATCCCCATGGTCATGTGATCAAAATTCAGATGATTGGCAGCTGGTTCATATTTATGGTGATTGCGGAGTCCTGGGGTCATGTGATCCCCTTTTGCAAACTTCTGACAAGCAAAGTCAAGGATTCACTTAACAACAGTGGCATGAAAAGTCGTAAAATGGGGCAAAACTCACTTAACAAATGTCTCACTTAGCAACATTAATTTTGGGCTCAATTGTGGTTGTAAATCAAGGACAGCAGTGCCCCCAACCTTTTGGGCACCAGGGACTGGTTCTGTGGAGAGAAGTTTTTCAGCGGACCAGAGGGGTGTGTGGTTTCATGTGCTGCCTGCATCCTGTGGATGGGGCTTTGCTTGTTTGCGTGGCCCAGTTTCTGGACCGGTGCTGGTTCATGGACTGGGGTTGGGGACCCCTGCTGTAGAGTGCTGACAAGGTCAACCCCAGGAGCAGTGGTGGATTGCCCCTGGTTCGGACCAGTTCGCACGAACCGGTAGTAAAACTGATGGGAGGCCCTGCCCACCGCCCTGGATGTCGTCATCGGTGATCTGCACATGCACAGAAGCAAGGTGTGCGTGCGAGCGATGCGAGTGCACGTGCATGATCCTGTTGCAAACCGGTAGTAAAGGTAAGTAGAACCCACCCCTGCCCAGGAGCAGTAACAGAATCATACATCCATCAAAATGATATCAATGCGATGAATTTTACATTTGAACAATGTATTGACATATCTGTTGACTGTAAACACAACAGTAAAGATATCAGTGGGATTTCCTTAGAAACCAATTCTATCCTGTAATTACTGTACCAATTTTGAGGTTATTTATGATTATTATTCACTGTAGATGATTCAGTTTACACGTTTAAAAGGCTTTGGTTCACCACCTTCTTTCAAAACCATCCTGCCTTTGATAAGAAAGAGGCCCCACTTTGTGTTCTCATAAGAGTTGGATACAGGGCTTCACTATTATTGCCATAACTATTTGAAACCACAAGGGCATAACGTGTCATGGTGTCTTCATGCAAATGAGGAAAATTATGTATAGAGGCAAATCACACAATTCATGTCAATGAGTGCTGTAGCAGTTAAGCAATAAGATTGGTACCAGATATCCAGATCAGGGGTGGGTTCTAAACTTTTTTACTACTGGTTCTGTGGGCGTGGCTTATTTTGTGGGCGTGGCTTGATGGTCATGTGACAAGTCTTTAGGATTTAGCAGAGGTACTGGTCTACCAGGCTTTTAACTGCTTGCAGAACTGTACCGGTCTACTCATTTATTTTTGCAGGCACTGGTCTACCCATTTATTTTTGCAGGCATTGGTCTACTAATTTGTTTTTGCAGGTATTGGTCTACCCATTTATTTTTGCAGGCACCAGTCTACTCATTTGTTTTTGGAGGCACCGGTCTACTCATTTGTTTTTGGAGGCACCGGTCTACTACCACACTGCCTTTTAAGACTTATCAGCTTTAGGGCGGCCCTTTGAAGCCCCGCGGCAAGAGTTTAAACAGGTTTTTTCCTTCTAGCTGATCAGCTGGGACTCAGGAGGCAGCAATAGATTGGGGGTGGGGCCAAATAAAAGGTAAGAATAATGCGGGGGGGTGGGCAGGGGTGGGGTGGGGTGGGGGGAGAACCGGTTCGGTGACATCATATCATCACTGCTACCGTCTCAGCGGAACCGGGCCAAACTGGGAGGAACCCACCACTGATCCAGGTCCTAGCCCATCCTTAATGAAAGGCGATCACTGGGTAATGGTTAGCTTAACTAATCCCTTACAGCATTACTGCACAAATATATAGGTGGAAGAAAAGATTATATGCGCTACCTTGAACTCTTGGGTAAAACTCAAATATAAACCAACAAATTAAACCAGGAGGCCTGTGAGTTCATTCTCCCTCCTTTGCATCTATGAATGCCCATGATTCTGGACATCTTCTGCTGATTTACAGATAATTTTAAATAGCAATCCATCCGTTATAGCACCTGGGAGAGGGAAGTAAATAACAGCTCCTAAACCAGGGGTGTCAAACTCAAGGCCTGGGGACTGGATCCGGCCTGCGAGGCGCTTAGATCTGGCCTGTGGGGTTGCCCTGGAAACAGCGAAGGACCGTCCCACAGTGCCTCTGCCAGTGAAAACAGAGCTCGGGAGGGTTGCATGTGGCCTTCCCGAACTCGATTTTCGCTGGTGGAGGGTTGCAGGAGGCTGTTGCAGCCAAAAACGGAGCCCAGCAGCCTGTTTTAGCTGGCAGAGTGCTCAGGCCTCCACAGGCACCCCCAATACGAATGACATCGAGCTGGCAATGCCCACCCTGGCCATGCCCATCCCAGCCCCCCAAGGTCAAACACAATCCTGATGCATCCCTCAATGAAATTGAGCTTCACACCCCTGTCCTAAACAATTAAATGATATTGTGGTGCCTGCTTGTATAACTGTTGCTAAATTTGTGCTTTGCAGTTTGTGTGCTGACCACTATGTGGCACTGCAGCCTTGGCAACTGAAACCAGAAAATTGTCTGCATTGAGAATTATTTTTTTAAAAAAAAAACCAGGATAATTTATTCAAGATATGCAAATTATAAACAACTGAACCTATTGTCTCAGATTGTTGGTTCCTCTAAGTAGTTTTGTGACTGATACCAACTGCTTAATTTCATGGTTTTTTACAAAATATGTTTAACCTTTTACATTAGAAATGCAAAAAATTGTTTCCTGGTCTGCGTGCAGTGCATATATTTTCCATTGAAGTATGGCTCCACATTTTTGAATTGACATTGTTTATAGGAAAAGTTTGTTATGAATTTCTAGTTAATATGGGAACACTTTAGAAATGAAGTTGGGAGAGAAATATATATGTGTGTGTGTGTATTTACAATTAATTTTTCCATTGACCTGAAGTCTTTATCTTAGCATAAAACTTTAATATGTTTACTGTTTATTTATTAATTTTTACTCTGGCACTATTATACAAACTTTTGATGCCTCACATACGTTAGCCAGAACATAATAAAACATCAGAGTATAAAAACATATAATCACACTATAATCAGCCGATCTGATAACATTTTCCTTCTTTTTTAAAAAATAACTTTATTAGCTTTTTTAAATAGATAAAAACTAACAAAAATGAATAATTAAGTAGGAAAAAAGGAAAGAAGGAAAGAAGGAACAAAAACAAAACTGCAGAAAGAAAAAGAAATACAGAGAAATGACTTCTGATTTACAACAGATATAAATATACGTTTACGTTGAACTCTTACTATAAAAAGAGAATAACTTTTTTGAAAGCTTCTCTTTGATTGGGAAGGAGAAGGGATAGCTTGAAAAACAAAAACTGATCAAAGCTAAAGCTGATTACAATACAGGGTAATAAGTGTGTTTCCTAATACCCCCCTTTGTGCAGGAAATAAGAGTCTTTCCAAGTCAGCTTTAAAATCTGGTGGATACATGGATATATCCTTGATGTTTTCTTTGTCATTTATATTGTCATCTGCTTTCTGGTGCTTTACTTCAATTGGCTTTCAATTTCCACCAGTCTCACCTACTACAGTGGCAGAGACTGTGGTTGCTGAAGTTCAAAATATCAGGAGAGCATCAGGTTATCCACTCCTACATATTGATTTAAATGTTGTGCATTACATGTATAGAGTTTAATTATTTTAGCAGCAGGCACTCAGTACTATTATTCTTATATAAATTGACAGGAGGTTACCTAGGGCTGTTGTTGTTCATGATATCTGAATATAACATAGATCAAGACAAGACTTCATTTTATGAAGAACAGGTCTGCTGCAGCAGTGGGTTTCACATATTCTTACCATTGGTTCGCCCCATGCGGGCACCAGGGCCGGATTTTCCTATAGGCTAACTAGGCTTCAGCCTAGGGTAAGGTGACCAGACGTCCCGCTTTTGGCGGGACAGTCCCGCTTTTGAGCAATTTGTCCCGCGTCCTGCGGCGTTTCAAAAAAGTCCCGATTTTTCTTGAGCCCCAGCTGATGGCTAGAAGAAAAAAAAACTGTTTAAACTCTTGCCCGGGGCTTCAAAGGGCCGCCCTACAGGCAATCAGTGTAAAGCAGTTTTTTTTCCCCCTAGCTAAGCTTCAGAAACGAAACCGAAACCAGGGTCTTTGGTGCAGCGTGACAAAATGAGGCAGAGAGAGATTTATTTTTATTTTTATTTTTCCTCCCCAAAAAAGGTAGGTGAAAAACTGCAAACAATGGGAAATTTAGGAGGAGAGTTCAAGATTTTAAAACACAAAGGAAAAAAAGCTGTATTTAACTAGGGAATTGTAATAATTGAGATACTATTAATTGTATATTGTGTCGAAAGCAGAAATGGTTAAGTTGTGGTTCGGAGGAATATATGGGAGAAATTATTTGGTTTATTATTATTGGTAAATATAATTAATTGATTTGTAAGAAATTGGATTGCATGGAAATAATTGGAATATTCATGTTCATATTGATTAATATACAAAAAAGATAGTTTTATAACTAATTGATTTATATTAAAATGTTGAATTTGTATTAAACAACTGTATTACATAATTACATAATTAAACAATGTGAGGATGGATATAAAAATAGATGACAATGGGAAGGGGTATAATATAGAATAGAAGGGAAAAATTGAATTTGATTAAGATTAGAGATGAGGATGAAGGGTAATATTGGTTTTTTAAAAAAATAGATGAGGAATAAATATGGCAAAAAGGAAATATAGAAATTGTAAATTTAATTGAAATGACTAAACACTGTTTAAATTTGTGAACCAGCCAAATATTCTGTTCAAAGAAAATACATTGTATGTTTGTATGTGTGTTTCTAATTATTGCTATTTATTCATATTTGTTCTCTTTTATTCTTTAAAGTTTAACAATTCATTCTTTATCTTAATATCTTTATATTTGCTTGGGGTTGGCTTTCTTCCCTTTCATCTTTTTTATTGTACAGCAATCTTTCTCCTCAAACCTACCACCTCTCTCTTTTCTTTCCTTCTTACTTTCTCTTCCCCCCACCCTCTTTTTCTCCTCCCTACTTCCTCTTTCTTTCTCCTTCTCCTCCTCTCTTCCTCCCTCTCTTACCCTCACTCCTACTCTAATTTCCATTCCTTCATCCCTCTCTATTGCTGTAATCCTTTAATGCATATGGACTACTCAGAGGGCTGAAAAAGTTATTTTTGACTGGTCCTCACACTTTTGACCAGTCCTCGAACTTACGACTGTCCTCACATTTTACATTTTTGCCCTATCTTGTCATCATGGTGAAGAGAAGCAGTTGTGAAATGAGTGACATGGTTGTTAAGAATGCTGCATGGGCATAAATGTGAGGATGGTCATAAGTGTGAGGACCAGTCAAAAGTGCGAGGACCTGTCAGAAATGACTTTTTTCAGCTCTCTGGTTAGTCCTTTTGTGCATATGGACTACTCAGAGGGCTGAAAAAGTTATTTTTGACTGGTCCTCACACTTTTGACCAGTCCTCGAACTTACGACTGTCCTCACATTTTACATTTTTGCCCTATCTTGTCACCATGTTGAAGAGAAGCAGTTGTGAAATGAGTGACATGGTTGTTAAGAATGCTGCACGGGCATAAATGTGAGGATGGTCATAAGTGTGAGGACCAGTCAAAAGTGTGAGGACCTGTCAGAAATGACTTTTCAGCCCTCTGAGTAGTCCCTATACACATAGCCATGGCCACCCGGTCACATGACCAGCTAGCCACGCCCACCCAGTCACATGACCAGCTAGCCACGCCCACAAAATAAGCCACGCCCACAATGTCCCTCTTTACCAATGTTAAAATCTGGTCACCTTAGCCTAGGGCCTCAAGATCAAGAGGGGCCTACATTCAAATTGTTAGCAAAATTAAAATTACACTTTCACTATAGGTGAAAGGGCCTCATAAGTGGAATAGCTTAGGGCCTCTTTTCATCTAAATCCGGCCCTGGTGGGCACGCTCACTTTGCACGCACACATGCCTTTCACACATGTGCCTGGCCTTCTGCGCATGCACCCGGTCTCAAAAACATGGCTAAATAGGACGGCATTATGCTGGGGCGGGTGGACAGGCCCACCCACAGTCGTCGCTACTGGTTCGCCTGAACCGATACGAACCGGTTGAATACCACCTAAGGTCTGTTGGTAGTGATCAGACATGATTCAAGCCTCTGAGGACAAACACGAACAAAAAAAATGTCATTGTTATACTCAAATTGCAAGCTCCCTGAATTGTCTGAATTATTCTAGAAATAAGATGCTTGCTTTCTGTTCTTATGCTTTTGATACTTATAATTGTGAGTCTATTGAAGTGAATAAAAAAAAAATCAGGCTAGTCTAAAATATTCTCTGATAATGTAGAGATGATACTTTGCAGTAGGAACCAATATTTAGAATTATGAATGTTACTATTCAGGCATTTTCAGGAATGTTCTGTAAAAGAAAAAAGAGATTTTTCTCTACCCCGGCTCCCAAATAAGGATGAGGTCAGCTAGATGTATGTGTAAAAAGAAAAAAAGAAAAAAAAAAGAAGAAGAAGAGGACCACTCTTAAAATATTTAGGATTAAGCAGACGTCAAGAGAGACATAGTTTGGTTACTTGGTAAATCACGATTCTATATATGAGTTTGGCTTTATGACCTCTTATATCTAGTTGTCATGGCCATTGCTATAGAAGTTGGAGTTTGTCATCCAACACATATAAGGGGTCTGGAGAACTATCATATTTTTCGAAGTATAAGACGCTCTGGACTATAAGACGCACCTACCTTTTTGGGGGAGGAAAACAAGAAAAAAAATCTGCCTCTGCCTCCTTGCAGCAAACAGCAAACAGCCTGCTTTAGTTTCATTTTCATTTTCAGCACAGCCTGATTAGTACAAGAAAAAAAAAAATGCCTCCCAGCAATTTGCCTCCTTGCAGCAAACAACGGAGGCTTGTGTGGCAATTGGCACTTCCTCCAGCCTGAAACAGCTGAGGGTCCGGAGACCGATCCAACTGACAATCAACTGTTTGTGCTAATCAGGCTGTGCTGAAGCTGAAATGGGCTGTTTTCTGTTTTCTGCAAGGAGGTAAATTGCTGGGAGGCAGAGGCCAAAGGGTGGGGGCTGGCGGGTGGGCGGGGCTACATTTGGTGTATAAGATGCACCCAAATTTTCACCTTCTTTTAGGGGGGAAAAAGTGTGTCCATTACTCCAAAAAATACGGTAGGTTGAGGAAACTAGCAGCATTCTGTGGAACTGATTTATTCTTCAGAAGCCTAAGACAGGAGTCGGTCTCTCTCTTGGAATTTTAAAAATTGTTTCTCCTCCAATATTCTTCTCGGGTCCCTGTTCAAAGAGTCAAGGTAGTGGATGTGTATCGAAGTATATATTAGGGCTCTGTGCACCTTTTGAAATTGATTCAGAAAATTATTCCAGACCTTGGATGAACAGAGACCCAGTATTTAGCTATTCACTAAAACAGCTGGACCTTTTTCAGATTTCCACACAACCATGGAATTGGCTGCTTTAAAAGTCACATTAGGTTTCATGAGTTGACTCCTTTCACAGAAGTTTGGAAAAAGTTGGGCTGCTCCAGTGAATAGAAGGTAAGTGCTGGATTCACACAAAGTCCAGAGCACTTCTTAGAAGTCATTTTTGAACTATACACTACCCAATGAATATAATGGGTTAAGTCCAAAGTGTGTGAGTGGGATCCCCTATACAATTTCAAGCCTCAGTACTCTATAATAAAGAGAAGAGAGAGAAAAATCAGCCACAATAGATCAAATTCTTCCAACCCTGGATGAATTTAATAACCATAATAACACAAGGGCTATCAATAGATTCAAACTTAATGTAATTCGCTCTAATCTTGATTGTAGGAAATATGACTTCTGCAATACAGTAATAAATGTCTGGAACATTCTACCTGATTCTGTTGTTAGTCTTTCTAATCCCCATATCTTTTACCTTAAATTGTCTACTGTGGACCTTTCACGTTTCTTAAGAGGTCCCTAAGGGGGCATGCATAAGCGCATCAGCGTGCCTACTGTCCCTGTCCTGTTCCCATTTATATGTACTCATTTTATGTCTTTATGGCTATGTTTTGCTTATTTATATCCTTTTATTTGTGCCAATTTTTTTTCATGTGTCCATGTCTATGTCTATACTGTTACTTGTTTCATTGTACTTGTTGACAAATAATAAATAAATAAATAAATAAATAAATAAATAAATAAATAAATAAATCTGAAAATTTTTTTTTATAAATAACTATAATCATGGCTTATGAAAACACTAATCTGAAAATATGGACATACAGCAGGGATTAAAGGAGAATATCTCCATCTGTAGCAACACAGTATTTTCCTGTAATAGATTAGTTCCCTTGTAGATCTGCTTCTTACAGACTCTACATCTGAATGTAACAGGGATTATTAAAATATGTTTAAAAGAAGGCTGCTTCATCATAGAGAATTACCAGGCAGATATGATTCCAATTCCACATTGATAAAAATCTAACAGATTCAGGGCAGAGAACTTGGGAATCAGGGCAAAGAATCTGGGAATCTTTCTCAAAAACTGGTAAATCACTTTGAAGGCTACCGAGCAGGACTTTATAGCCACACTATGTCTATGATTACATACGTAGTATACTTGCTATATCATGATTAACTCTGGTATCTTACTGAATTAAACCAATTGGTTGGGTTTGCACCACAGACTGAACTACAAACCACAAACCAAGTTTTAGTGTAACCAGAGTCCAGCTTAAAGTGTATCCTGCAGGTAAAGCATAGATGCCTGAAATTGTAAACCTGCCTGTGGATGTTTCTACTTCACCACAAGTGTCACAAGTGTCTGAGCAGTTGGTGTTCTTGTCTGGCCTCGGAGGTTAAGCTGGGTCAAGCCTGATTAGCATTTGAACTGTCCTATTAGACTTTTTGACAGCATTGAGTACCAGTCATTTTGATGTCTTTAACAGATTAACAAGTTGGAAGGGACCTTGTAGGTCATCTAATCCATCCCCCACCCAAGCAGGAGACCCTACATCATTTCTGACAGATGGCAGTCCAGTCTCTTCTTGAAAGCTTCCAGTGATGAAGCTCCCACAACTTCTGAAGGCAAACTGTTCCACTGATTGATTGTTATCACTGTCAGAAAATTTCTCCTTAGGTTAAATCTCTCCTTGGTCAGTTTCCATTCATTATTCCTTGTCTGGCCTTCAGGTGCTTTGGAAAATAGCTTGACCGCCTCTTGTCTGTGGCAGCCCCTCAAATATTGGAACACTGCTATCATGTCTCCCCTGGTCCTTCTCTTCACTAGACTAGCCATGTCCAGTTCCTGTAACCGTTCTTCATATGTTTTAGTCTCCAGGCCCCTAATCATCCTGGTTGCTCTTCTCTGCACTTTTTTTAAGAGTCTCAACATCTTTTTTTATAGTGTGGTGACCAAAACTGGATGCAGTATTCTAGGTGTGGTCTTACTAAGGCTTTATAAAATGGTATTAGTACCTCAATTGATCTTGATTGAATCCCTCTGTTAATGCAATTTAGGATTGCATTGGTTTTTTGGCTGCTGCCACAAACTGTTGGCTCATATTCAGTTGGTTGTCCATCCCTTGCGGGGTGCCACAAGGGTCGGTCCTCTCGCCGCTCCTGTTCAACATTTATGTGAAGCCGCTGGGTGAGATCATCCATGGTTTTGGGGTGCGATGCCATCTGTATGCTGATGACACTCAGCTGTACATTTCCATCCCAGACCACCCCAATGATGCCCTCGAAGTGATGTCCCAGTGTCTGGAGGCCGTGCGGGTCTGGATGGGGAGGAACAGGCTTCGGCTCAATCCTTCCAAGACCGAGTGGCTGTGGATGCCGGCGTCCCGGTATAGCCAGGTGCCATCGCTGGCTATTGGGGGCGAGTCACTGACCCCCACAGAGGGGGCCTGCAACTTGGGCGTCCTCCTGGACACACGGCTGTCTTTAGAAGAGCATATGACGGCCGTGGCCAGGGGGGCTTTTTATCAGGTTCGCCTGATACGCCAGTTGCGCCCCTTTCTGGATCGGGACTCCTTGTGCACAGTCACTCATGCCTTGGTTACGTCACGCCTGGACTACTGTAATGCTCTCTACATGGGGCTCCCCCTGAGGAGCACCCGGAGGCTCCAGCTGGTGCAGAATGCGGCCGCGCGGGTGATTATGGGAGCGACGTGGCGCTCCCACGTAACACCTCTCCTGCGTGAGCTGCATTGGCTCCCAGTGGTCTTCTGGGTGCGCTTTAAGGTGTTGGTTCTCATCTTTAAAGCGCTCCATGGCTTAGGGCCAGGGTATTTGCGAGACCGCCTGCTGCTACCGATAACCTCCCACCGGCCAATACGCTCTCACAGAGAGGGCCTCCTCGGGGTGCCGTCAGTCAGGCAATGTCGGCTGGCGGCCCCCAGGGGGCGAGCCTTCTCTGTGGGGGCACCCGCCCTGTGGAATGAGCTGCCTCCTGGAATATGATTGATCCCGGACCTCCGGACCTTCCGTAAAGCCCTGAAGACGTTTTTATTTCATCAAGCCGGACTAGCCTAAATGGTTTTAATTGGGATTTTAAATTTTATCGATTTGGGGTTTTAAATTGGGTAGCCAGTGATTTAATTCTTTTAATTATCTTAACTTTTGCATTTGTATGTTTTTTAATTTTGGCTGTTCACCGCCCTTAGTCCCTTCCGGGAGAAGGGCGGTATACAAATTAAATAAATAAATAAATAAATAAACTAAGACTCCAAAATCCTTCTCACAGTTACTGTTATTAAGACTGGTTTCACCCTGTCTATATGTGTACTTTTGGTTTTTCTTGCCTAAGTAAAAGACTTTACTTTTCTCTACATTGAATTTCATTTTATTAGATAGGGCTCAGTGTTCAAGTCTATCAAGATCCATCTGTCAACTTTGAAATGGATCGGGCCTGTTGCAGCCATTTTCTTTGTTTTTCAGCTTGACACACTTTGCGGGGGGGAGAGGGAGTTCTGGAATGTCAGACCAGACATCAACAACTTACTATCTCGTGGGAACCAAGGTCATCCCAACAGGTGCCGGCCAGAGACTGGAAGAGGTTACCAAGGAGCCATCAGAACACTTAATTAGACAATATGACCTGTGACAAGGAGGGAGGGAGCTGTCTGTTCTTTAATTAATTATCAACTCCTTTGATGACATTACAGGTAATCTTTACTTAGCAACCAGTTGCTTAGGGACCATTTGAAGTCATGATGGACCTCTCCAGAGCTACTTATTATCTTGTTCAGAAGTTCCAATGGCTGCATTTCCTTCTCCTCCCAGGGTCATATAATTGCATTTTGGGCACTTGGCAACCAGCTTGCATTTACAGCTCTTTGCAGCATCCTGTGATCACATGACCACAGTTTCACATTTGTTTTGCCTGTTTTTGGTGTTTTCTTCTGGGTTCCAGTAGAAAACAATCTCTGAAGAAGATGGATTTGTTTAATGATTATGGTGGCTGCTTATTGAACATAAGTAGTAAAATCTGGCTCAATTACAGTTGTAAATTGAGGATTACCAGTAAAGTTGAGGACTACCCATATCACGTCCTTTTAATGCTTCCTGTAGCTCTTGGTTGCTGAGTGTTTTTTAAAAGTGCAGTTTTAGCTACAACCCTCTACCCCACTTCTTCAGATAGAATGTGCCTTCAGGAAGAGATTATAAAATGGGACCAGAGGTGGTATTCAGTTAGTTATGACCGGTTCTGGCGAATCGGTAGCAGAAATTTTGAATAGTTCAGAGAACTGGCAAATACCACTTCTGGCTGGCCCCATCCCTGATCTATTCACTGCCTCTCGAGTCCCATCTGATTGAGTCCCAGTTGATCTGCTGTGTGCATAGCAGAACAGAGCTGGAAAGCAGGTTAGTGGGGTGGGGAGGGAATGGAGATTTTGCAGTATCCTTCCCTTGCCATGCCCACCAAGCCACACCACGCCCACCACGCCACACTACGCCCACCAAGCCACACCACACCCACCAAGCCACGCCCACAGAACCGGTAGTAAAAAATTTTTAATCCCACCACTGAACGGGACATGCTAAGTCCTATGTTGTTGTTTATATTGAATTAGGAATTAAGAAGAGAGACTGCCATTCCATGTCACCAGGTTATCCAGCTGAAATAGAGATACAAACTTCAGACCCGATTTTGGATAGGAAGGGGAGGGAATGAAAAAAAAATGGGCATCTTTCACAGAGAAAGGCAATGTTGTTGTCTGAAAATTGTGCTTGCGAGATGATTTATTGACTTTTGGCATAAAAGGTGACGGAGTGTCCTGACTTTAGAAAATCTTTATGATCAAATTATCACATTATGGTAAGCAGACCAGTTGACTCACACTGATGCATGAGGATTACACAATAGAATACAGAAAGGTTGCAGATCATAATGTAAGCATCCCATGAGGCCATTTTTGTATTTGCAGTGATGTTCTTCTGCAGTATAAATCTTATTACTCAATCCCAATTTATAGTTTTCCTTTGACACTAATAGTCTACAATATATTGCAACAGTGAATAAATCAGCCAAAAGAACTATCTTTGTTAAGAGTTAATGAAGACACAGTTTGAACTTATCAATAAATGTGATTATTTCAGGAACTCAGAAAAATATAAGGAAGTAATATAAATGATCTACTTGTAGTCAGATCTGGTTACATATGTGTGCCTGTGTATGTAAAGTGTTCTGATTTAGGCTTCCCCAGCAGCACGAAGCCGAGTCCTCGTCCCGATAAAACCCCTTTATTTAATTTACAGTGAATTCCTCTCCAGCAAAGTCTTTCTTCTCCCACAGTCTTTCAAGATAGTTTACAATTACTGGCCTTTATCAGGCTTGAAAAGTGGCCAGACTGATATCTTTCAGACTTTACACTGTAACTGACAATACTTGGCAAGAATGCAAGAACAGATCTTCACCCAAATGAACTGATTGTTTCCTGCAAACTCCCCTCCCCTTTGCTCCTCTTTATTCCCTATGGGAGGGGCCATTCACCGTCCACTTGTGGCTTTACTCCTGAGTCGACCCTTGTTTCTTAGCTGTTCCCTTCTCCTGGCAGCTCTGTGCATGTGCACACTGAGAACAGGATCCAGCTGTTCTACTGCTTCACTGATGTCCGACTCTGAAGGCAGCTGACAACTGTCAGATGACCCTGGCCCCATCTCTGCTCCGACGCAGAGCCCTCATCCGAGCTTCCCCAGACTCCAGGACTGGCCCATGTTTCTCCCCAACCTCCTCACTGTCCGAATTTGCTGCCAGATCTGCTGGCTGCTGGCGGGCCACAACAGTAAAGTATGCACAAATGTGTGTTTATACAGGTGGACCCACACACCCACTTATATGCAAAGTTAAATTATATTTTGGTATACAAAATATAAGAAAGAAAGAATCAGAGTGTACCTACATATAGGCTCAACAATCAGCTTTAAAATAAAGCTCCTTTTCTTACTCCCCTGGTGGGCTCTGTTGTCTTCTAAAACTATTCAGTACATAGTTATTTACTTTTTTATTTATTTGTTCAATTTGTATAGCTGCTTTTCTTAGTCTGTGACTCTGGATGGCTTACAGCACGGGTGTCAAACTTGCGACGTCACGCTGCTGTCTTGTGACGCTTTGTGATGTTTTTCCCCTTTGCGGAGCTGGGATGGGCGTGGCCTGCAGATGATGCATCTGGCCCATGAGCCACCAGTTTGACACCCCTGTCTTACAGTAGTTACAACATTTGCTTTGTGAATAAAAAAATATATAATCTCCTTTTTCTGTTATCCTGGGGGGAAAATGCAACCACATGGCTGGATTGATTGATTGATTGATTGACTGATTGATTGATTAATTGATTACAAAAAACTTCTCGGGAAAAGTAGGTAGCTTGGGGAAATAAAAATTGTAATTTGAAGAAAAAGAAAAGAAATTTCTACCAGGTTTTATTCATGAGACAGATGTTAGAAGTAGCTGTCGAAGATATTAAAGATTATGGTGATCATTGACTCAGCTGAGGCATTGTTCCTCTGAGAAGTAGCTAGTGAACTGCTGGGATTAACCTATAATGGAATAAAAGTGCACCAGCCAAAACAGACAGAAGCAATGGAAGCAACATAAAAGGGGGGGGGGAGAAGGGGCAGAGTACTTTAAAACCACAGCTGGAAAATGCACCTGAAATTCAAATTTGCAATGAGAAAGGTGACCTCCAGAAGCAGTGGCTGGCCTGTGATGGCCAGGGAGTAGCCAGACAGGCATACCTGAAGTAGGGCATTTAAACTATTTAAGCTTCTGGGATTTCTGACTTCTTCAAAAACAAAACAGAACATCCCGGTGTTACACTAGCCAGAGGCAGGAGCATATGGATGGGGTATATGCAAAATAGAAGTTCAATGGAAGAAAGTAATTGCTTGGTGTACTCCTAAGAGATAGTTTTTACTGTACAAATACAATATTAACATAGTTTAGTTCTCTCCCAAAAATCATGTTAAAATAATATCCCACTTGACCAAATAACTTGAAACTTGGGTTGAATAATGGACATCAGAAATGGGGAGCCTGTAGACTATAGTCCTTAGGAAAGATCTTCCCTCAGAGGTCCATTCCCTGCTAATCTGTTTTGCCTTCGTCTTGTCTTTCCCTTTCGTGGTGAGAAGGTCAGAGAGAAGAGAAACAGAACTCAATGTTGTTCACCTTAATGTAGAAATATTAGAAGGATCAGTTCTGTTTTTGCTATGCTCTGTGTTATGCCCCCGTCGGAGTCTGAATCTGAGACAGAAAATGAACAGCTAACAGAGAGCAGGAGAGTGGCTCCGTTGGCTGTGGAAGAAACTGGGGAAGGGCAAAGTCAGATTGGGCAGAGTAGTGAAGAGGTAGAACAAGGGAGAGGGGGTTCAGATGAAGACCAAGGCTCACCCCCTCCTCATCCTAGGGCACGCAGGGAAGAACGCAGAAGAGAGCAATGTGGGTTGCGTGGCTTACGAGGAAGGAAAGGGCCCCGATTCCCTTCACAAGGCACACCTGGGGATGGAGTTTAAAGGAGAGGCATTGGGAGGGGCGTTTGTCGGGAACAAATGCTGAATTCATCTAGCGTTGAGAGTTGTGGCCTGCATTCTAGGAATTTCTCCTGACTGTTTGAATTAGTGCTGTGTGCTTCTGTGTGCTTATCTTGTCCTGCTGGAATTATTGCCATGATTCTTGCTCTGCTGGAGTGATTGATTGCAGTCATTCTGCTTACAGTGTTTGGACTGGAGTATCTGCAGCCAGAAGCTGCTGTAGGTTTGTGGGAGAGCTTTTCTCCAGACCGGAGAGTAAACGGGACATTGGGGGCAAAGTTGGTGCCAATAAAGGGACTTATACCGGTTCTCTGGTTGTGTTGCATTTGTGCCATGCCCTGGGTCATCACACTCTGCCTTTCCTCTTACATTTGACTGTTCGAAGTTATAACGGCACTGAAAAAAGTGAGTTATGACTGATCCTCACACTTATGACCATTTCACCATCTCCATAGTTACATGATCAAAATTTGGGCACTTGATTGCAACCATCAGATATTTATGAAGGGTTGCAGTATCCTGGGTCATTGTATCACCATTTGCAACTTTCTTAGAGGGCTTCCGACAAGCAAAGTCAATGAAGCCGATTTGATGTGTGATTTACCTGACTACCACAGCAAAAAATATTTGAAAATTCACTTTATGACTACATTGCTTAGCAACAGAGGTTCTGGTTCCAATTCTGGTCATAAGTTAAGGACTATTAAAGTTGGTGACAATTTAAACAATGGTATGAGTTGAATTATTGGGTGGAGCCACCCATTTTCTTTTTTCAGTTTCCCTTTCGAGGCCTGAAATGGATGACATACAATATAAATTTGTACGGTACCAATTAAAATTCTGCTTTTGCAGGGAACCTTCAGGGAATGAATGAATGAATGAATGAATGAATGAATGAATGAATGAATGAATGAATGAATGAATGCTATTATACCTGAGATACTAGTTTGTTATCTGGTAAGGTTTTATTGTTAGATTGGTATTAACTGATATAGCAATAGCACTATATAAGTATATAGCACTTATATACCGCTTCCCAGTGCTTTATAGCTCTCTCTAAGCAGTTTACAGAATCAGCCTATTGCCCCCAACAACCTGGGTGCTCATTTTACCCACCTCGGAAGGATGGAAGGCTGAGTCAACCTTGAGCCGGTGAGAATCAAACTCTGTCAGTCAGCATAATTAGGCTGCAATACTGCTTTCTAACCACTGTGCCACCATGACTCAATATGTTATGATTTTTTTTCTCAGATGCTGATTATTGATCTGCTGATTTGGGATTATTGGTTACTTTTGTTACGATTGTTTCATTGTTCTAGTTATATCCTGCATAAATCTTTGAAGCAACATCCATATTTTGTAAATAAAGAAAAATTTTAAATGCTTCATGTGCCCACACAGTATGATAACACTGAGCCATAGTGGTTAGAATGCAATATTGAGGGCTGACTCTGCCCACTGTCAGGAGTTTGATTCTGATGGCTCAAGGTTGACTCACCCCTTCCACCCTTCCGAGGTGGGTAAAATGAGGACCTAGATTGTTGGGGGCAATATTTTGGCTCTGTAAACTGCTTAGAGAGGGCTGTAAAGCACTATGAAGTGGTATATAAGTCTAGTAAGTGTTATTGCTATTGCTATGGAAGTATACATATCTATTTACTGGAATTCCTTCCTTAAAAAATAATGCAATCTTTCATTAAAGATTTTTGGCATCAGAAAAAAAATCCAGTCTAACCTGATAACATTAATGAAATGGTCAAGACAAATGGTCATGTTATAACCATAGCATAGCATTTCCTTAAACTTGTATCCTTCTAACGTGCTGGAAATGACAATTTTTGGGATCCTTGGACAGCACAATTTCAGTGGAAATTCTGTAAATAGTAAACCTCACATGTGAAAGGACCAGGGCAGTGGTGAAATGTAAAATTTGTTACTATTAGTTCTGTGGGCGTGGCTTGGTGGTGGTGGGTAATGTGACTGAGTTTTAAAATTTTTAAAACTATTTAAAACTATTTTTTCTACAACCTCTTCGGCTGAAGAAGTTGTAAAAATGCTTTTAAAAGCCTCTGACAATCAGGCAACTCAGCTGGGATCGTCAGAGGCTTTTTTTTTACTTTTACTTTTTTTTTACTATTGCTTAACGCATTGTAAGCCGCCCTGAGTTTCCGGAGAAGGGCGGCATATAAATTAAATAAATAAAAAAAAAAAGCATTTTTTCGGCTGAAGAGGTTGTAGAAAATATGCTTTTAAAAATTAAAAAAAGAGCCTCTGATAATCATGCGGCTCAACTGGGCATCGGGGGGGAGGGCAGGGATTTTTGCTAACAGTTCTCTGAACCACCCGCTGCCATCGCTACCGGATCGGGTGATCCGGTCTGAACCGGGGTGAGTTTTACTTACCTTTACTACCAGTTCGCAACGGGAGTGCGTGCGCATAAGCTTCTGCGCATGCGCAGTTCATCCAATATGACATCTGGGTGGGTGGGTGGAGTCTCCTGCCGCTTTTACTACCAGTTCGCAAGAACCGGACAGAACCGGGAGCACCCCACCACTGGAAGGGATATCAGGTTGGAGATTCCTTCTGGATGTCTTCTCTAATCCTAGCATAAGGCATCTACTCCAGTTTTAACACCATTCTGGAACACTATTCTTATTTATTTCCATGAGAATATAAGCAGCTCTAATGTGATTCATAACAACTTCCTCTGTTAATTCACAGTAGATACACCTAGGTAACATTGTGTCGGTCATATGATAGTAATTGCTACTTTTCCTTCTATAAATAACTCATCAGGATCTCTTTTGTTAGTTTACACTCACCTTTGACTCTATATCAGGAAGCTGCTAATGGTATAGCTGTGAATAGACCTACAATGTCAGGAGGCATCAAACAATGATACAGCTTTTTGTTATTTTCCGAGTAAAGTGTCCGTATTGCTGGGTTCAGTATGGCAGGGCTCAAAGTAAAGACAATATAGATCCCTTTACAGAAATTTGCCAGGACAAAGCTTGGGTGATTATTGTTAATAATTGCTTTAAAGTTGTTCCTTAAGACAGTAATGGAAGTATGTGCAGCACGCCATAAGACCACTTGGCTGCTGCTTGTCTGATTTTAATTGGTGGCTGTTTTATTCACCTATTTTTAGCTGCTTTTATTCTCCAGACTGTTTATTTGACAGGACTGTTTTAATGAGAATATTGATTTGAAAAAATTAAACAAAGCTTTAAAGGGGATCAAAGAGGAGAAAATTCAGCAAGATGCTCTTTAGAGTGGGAGAGCAAGCAAAAGGAAACTTAATGGGGGCTTTTAGAAGGTTGATGTGGGAGTTGACCCCCCTCCCCCCGCCCGAAATGAATTTGTATCTGGATATTCATTCAGATGAAACTTTGAATTGCATGTTAGAAAACAAGGGTGGGCCATCTCTTTTTTTGTTGAGTGTGTTCCTTCAATATATTTGGGGGCAGGTGGAGGCTGCTTTTTTGCCCATCAGCAGAAATAAACAATGGGTATAAATGGTGGCTCAGTGGCTAAGACGCTGAGCTTGTCGATCAAAAGGTCGGCAGTTCAGCAGCTCGAATCCCTAGTGCCGCGTAACGGGGTGAGCTCCTGTTACTTGTCCCAGCTTCTCCAACCTAGCAGTTCGGAAGCTCGTAAAAAATGCAAGTAGAAAAATAGGGACCACCTTTGGTGGGAAGGTAACAGCGTTCTATGTGCGTTTGGCATTTAGTCATGCCAGCCACATGACCACAGAGACGTCATCAGACAGCGCTGGCTCTTCGGTTTTGAAACGGAGATGAGCACCGCCCCCTAGAGTCAGGAACAACTAGTACATATGTGTAAGGGGAACCTTTACCTTTACCTTATTATGTGCAAATCTGGTACTCTCCAAGTCATGGAAAGAGAGTTAAGGATACAATCTAGAGACTGTGCTCACTCATCACTACAAATAAGAGGGCATTATTAACCATAGTTATTGACTAAACAACAATTGGCTGGGTTCACAATATCTGTGAAGCCTTAGAGATATGCAAAAACTCCAAGAACTAATTAAACAACATGTTGGGGATTCTAAAGCAGATAGGGACAGCCCATTCCCTCCCCAAAACTACAAAATGAGCATCACATTGTTTTAGTTAATTGTTTAATTATAGAACACAATACAAATTCCTTGATAATGGCATTACTTTTAATAGTATGGTGTAGTATGGTCAAAGTGTTGAGCTAGGATCCAGGAAACCCAGCTTCAAACTCACTCTTAGGCATGGAAGCTTCCTGGGTGGCTTTGGGCCAGCTGCCAGTCCCTTTCTTTCTCCCTCACAAATGGGTGGAGGGAGCAATTTTCTACTCTAAACTTACAATAAGGGGAAAGTCAGGCTAGAAGCCTAAAAAAAAATAATTAACTGTTCCATCTCACATCTCAATCACTTTCTATGTTTAAGTAATATAGGAGATGTGAGTGTCCCTCCCCAGTGAGTATCTGTGTGGGTGTATATCTGTGTATGTGTGAAGTATAGGAAAGGTTTGCATTCCCTGGTAGACTAGGGGATCTGGGGAAATCAAAGGGGCCTGCAGCTGATTCCCTTCTGTAATGATGTGGTAATTCATCAAGCATGGTTGACTACCTTCCAAGACTGAATTCACACAATTCATTAAACTCAAACCAAATATTATCGCTTAGCAGTGTAACACAGGAACAAGGTCATTGCAATATAAAGCAGGAAAGGGAAGAGGAGAAGGTTGGAAAGAGAAATAAGAAATGGGAAAGGAAGTTGAGGCAGAAGACTGATGAGAGGTCAGGAGCAAGGGTGGGTGGAGATAAGAAGGGTTAAAGGTGACATGTGGATTAGAAATGACCCTACATTTTTGGCTGAAGGCCTCCCATTCAAGCACACTCCTGTAAGCAGTCCGGTTAAAATGTGACTATAATTTGCCTGGCTTGCTCCAGAAACATTCCTGCTTTCATTGGTTTTTATCCCTCCACCACCCTAAACTATGTCTGGCAGGAATGAAGGGCAGCTTGCTGTAATTAAATTGTGGAAGGATTACCTACTGGTGTTTTCAATCTTCCTTAGCAAGGAAAAGAATTGAAGACTTAACATCCACTAAATAAGCTATGCTCAATATAACCCAAGCCCACTGTGGGATCCAGCCATATTCCTCAGGGTAACAATAAACATAGAGGCAGTCCTGAGTCCTGCGCATCATAAAATGGCTAAATGGATTAGTTACCTCCTCAGTGCTTTCATTCAATTATCTAAAGAATGTGCAACTTGGCAGTGTTAAAACACTTCAAATTAAGAGGAGTTCAAATAATGTGGATATATTGTACATAATTACTTGTAAGCTGTTAAGGAAAGGTTGTTTACACATATGCAACTTTGCATGCGTTGGTTGTGTTGGTGGTGCTTAAAAGTTTTCGTCTCATTAGCTCTACGTATTTTTTTCCAATTTCATTTCTAAATTTATTATTAAAATATAAATCGGATTTCTTCTTGGTAGCTTTCCAGCCTTAATTCAGCAGATTTGCAATTATAATGCAGTATCAAACCAATAATTTCATACTAGGTAAGTAATAGGCATCTGCTGCTCTCACCAATAAAGTGGTCGACAGCTCCGGTAACAATTTAATGATGAGTTTATGGGAACTGTAGTCCAAAATGAATCCTGGAATAGCTTTTCAGTGTTCCATTGTATGTGTGTGTGATGATTGTCTACATTCCCCAAAATATTCACATTTAGCATTTCACAGAATTTTATCAGAGAAATATTAGAGCACACAATTTACATTTAAATCCCCAAGGTATAACAGAACATACAAAGAAAAGATATAATTGTATGTATGTATCTATGAAAATTTATATGGTCATCCACTCATTCTCAGTGATTCTGAGCAGTTTACAGAAATAAAAATCCAATATACCAACAATTAAACAATAACACCCTACCCCCTGGTGACAACAATGAATCAGATGGTTGTCATCTTTGGCTCTGAAAATGCCAGCGGGCTCTCAGAGCTGGAGTCTTTGTTTTAAAAATGGGGAGAAGTTTGGGATTTCTGATCAATTAGGAAAAAGTGGTAAGAGAAAGCTGGGATCTGAAAGATGGCCATTTTCAACTTAGTATTTTTCAATAGATTTTTGAGCAGAGTTACTTTTGGCAGGAATCAGTGTTCAAAATTCAGGACTTGTTTCTTCTCAGGAAGCCACACAACATGGCTGGGACTATGTTTACTAGCCAGTTAGGATGATTGACCAACACTGATTTTAACAAATTATTTCTATGTACGGTAAGTGAATTCAAACAGTTGCATCTCATTTTCCACGATTCTGACCAATGTAAATCTATTTTTTCTGTTTCTCAAATCTATCTATTTCCCTCACTCACTTTGGCATACTTCTCACAGCAACAGATAAAAGCATTGCTTTTGATCTGGGAAATCTCCTTACCTCCCCAAAAGGGAATTAAAAAATATGAATAAATTAGCTAAAGTTGACAAACTAGAAATTATGAAGAAATCAGAGTACTGTCACTTTATTGTTTGCTCCCTCCCTCCCTCCCTCCCTCTCTCTCTCTCTCCCTGTATGCATGCACATCTGCTGATGAGTGTAACAGATCAAAAGACAACAACAAAGGGTTTTTATATATTATCAGCAAATGCAATTTTTATTCAGATGTGGATCATCAACTGTTGAGTGGTCAAGTCCTTTCATTTGCAAGTACGAAGAATGCAACATTTATATCAACCGATGTAGAATATTTAGGATATTTATAATATTTAATATCATTTGAATTATTGAAATATTTAATAGTTAGGATTGCATCCTTAATAGGGTATTTGTGAACATGAGGTGGCCATTTGATTTCATTACCATTTCATCTTGTAAAAATATATTTTATTCCAAGACCATTTTGCATTTATGTTGTCCTGCGGGTTGTAGGCACATTAATTGCACATGTTCTTTAAAACAGATATGTATAAATTTCCAGTTGTGATTGGATATTTTGTTAAACTATCAGAGTTTCTTTGGAGCACACGTTCACTTGTTAGAGGGCACAATGACTCTTAATAGATAGATAAAGATGAACAATGGAGCATGCTAACTAAAAATTAAGAAAATTAATTATTTTGCAACACTGAATAATCCATAAAGTATTCATGATCATTTGAAATGAATGCAGTATAAGTTGGGTGAGACTTGACATCTAGTTTTTCTTGATATTTGTGATTAAAGTTAACAGATTAAATTAAAAAAATAGTCTCATTCATTCAATAACTCCAATCATGATGGAAATGCTACATATGCATTCCCTAAATACACTAATTAGTTAACTTGGCCATTCCCTTTCCTTTGGGTGATGTACTGAAATTAGGTTCATTTGTTAAATGGTTTAGGAAAAAAACTATCTTGTTGGAGATGTCTCTATTTCATCTCATCTTGTATTCTGTTTTTAACTCTATGCCTGAAATTGCCCAGCCAGAAGATAAAAGGGATTGCCATCCTGTCCTTGCCACCAGCGCCTGACTCTCTGGTCTGCCATTTCTGAATGCCAAAAAAGCTACTTCGTTATGAAGTTTGATAGGCTTACTTTTTAAAAATTGTCTTAGATGTTGTCCATTATTGAAACTCATGGTGAAGAATTCCCTCCATGTGAGATTGGTTTGGAATAGAAAGGGAGAAAATATTCTCTGTCCCTAATATTAATCATTGCATAAACTGATCAGCTTCTCTTTTTCTTTCTCTCTCAGTTGTAGTTCCACTACAGAAAACTGAAATAAAAGCTCACTAAAATAGGAGACCTTAATAAAATCACTAATAGAAGAAAAACAAGTTTTTGCAGTGAACAATCCTCTGCAAATTGCTGCAGAAAGTATGTTGTACATTGGCTAAGTGCAGAACTCCCTCAAGTCTACCAAAATTTCCCTATCGAACATAAATAGCAATAGCATCTAGACATTTATTTATTTATTTATTTATTTATTTATTTATTTATTTATTTATTTATTTATTTATTTATTGGTTCGATTTATATGCCGCCCTTCTCCAGAGACTCAGGGCGGCTTACAATGCGTTAAGCAATAGCCTTCATACTTTTGTATATACCTGCTTAGTAGGGCTTTCGGCCCCCCCGCTAAGCGGTGTTCTTTTTTATACAAAGTCAGTTTATTGCCCCCACAATCCGGGTCCTCATTTTACCTACCTCGGAAGGATGGAAGGCTGAGTCAATCTTGAGCCTGGTGAGATTTGAACTCTCAGTAATTGCAGGCAGCTGGCAGCTAAGTGCTACTTTAACAGCACTTTAGTCCTCTGCACCACCAAGGCTCCTAATATACTGCTTCACAGTGCTTTACAGCCCTCTCTAAGCGGTTTACAGAGTCAGCATATTGCCCCCAACAATCTGGCTCCTCCTTTTACTGACCTCAGAAGGATGGAAGGCTGAGTCAACCTTGAGCTGGTGAGAATTGAACTGCTGGCAGTCGGCAGAATTAGCCTGCAATACTGTGCCACTGTGCCACTAAATGGTAGTTTTGACAAGAGGAGTCTCAGTAATAATGAGCATGAAGTTAATCCAGCTTTCTCCAGTCTAGAGCATCTGAACTATAGCATTATATCAGTTTAGAATTGTGGAAACTGCAGTCTCAACATATCCTCAAGGCACCAGGTTAAGGAAGACTGTATTAATAAGATGGCTTGAAGCATCAGACAGGCAGGTAGTGGTGGTTCTGCTCCAGAGAGACTGGAAAGTTTGATGGGGGCCAACAGAGACTGAATCCTGATGAAATATCTGGGAATTCAGAAGCTCCTGAGTCCAGAAATAGTACATCCTTGAAAAAGATGTAGAGTCTGAGTTAAAGGGATCTTTTTATAATTCCATTTTTATATGTATTCTATGCAGAGGTGAAATCCAGCAGGTTCTGACAGGTTCTGGAGAACCGGTAGTGGAAATTTTGAGCAGTTCGGAGAACCGGCAAATGCCACCTCTGGCTGGCCCCCGAGTGGGGTGGGAATGGAGATTTTGCATTATCCTTCCCCTGGAGTGGGGAGAGAATGGGGATTTTGCAGTATCCTTCCCCTGCCACGCCCACCAAGACACGCCCACAGAACCTGTAGTAAAAACATTTGGATTTCACCACTGATTCTATGGCTTTTCTGGTTCAGGAGAATTTGTTCACAATCACTCATGCCCTGTCACTTCATGGATGACTTCAGAGCACTCTATGTAGAACTGCCTTTAAAGACCATGTAGAACTTTCAGTCAGTGCATCAATTCAGGATACTGGTTGCCACCTTTAAAGCCCCACATCGCTAAAGGCTAAGCCTTATATGCATACTTCTGGGACCACCTCCCCTAAATTAAATCTATCAGTCCAGAAAGATTTGGTAGAGTGGGGAGAGAGTTCCACCATTAAGGGAATGCTATCTCATGTTATCCCCCGCTCCTTTGGAACAGCCTGCCCCCAGATATCTGGACCATAAATTTGGTTTTTGTAACTTTTTGGGAGAGCCATTAACACATGGCTATTTGGAAAGGCATTTGGGGATGAAGAAAAATAAATTACCCTTGAACAGTAGTGTATCAAATAAGTTGAATTATAACTGTATTAACTATGTTTTTGTTTTAGTACTAGTGTACTGATACTTTGTCCTTGGAAATGGAGGATCATATAGGTAAAAGAAATGAAGTAGAATTAAAAATGAAATAAATTCAGACCAACCCAGATTATTTTAATATGTTCCGGAGAGCTGAAATCTACTCCTAACTCCTTTTCAGATTTCAGGCGATCTATTGATTTCTGAGACTGATGTTTGTGGCTGGTATGAAAGAGGTCCAAAAAAATTGAGGAAGAAATTTGTTTAGGCTATCATCTCCGGGCTACAAAACTCCAGACAGCTGCTAGGTGGCAGAAGAGTCAGATTTTCCTGAATCTCTTTGCTGCCATCCGCAGTAGTAATTGTCTTGAATTTTGCAGCCCATATATTGTAGTCCTGGATATTTTGAAAGAGCGTTGACTGTATTTTTCTTCTGATAATGGGTTCCCTTCCAGGTTTGAATCTGAAGTTGGCAGAATCCAATTGCTGGCATGCTCTTTGTGCAATTATATTAGCTGTCCGTTTGTCTCAGTGCCTACTAGATATTGTGACATGGAAGGAGGAAGGGATAAGGAGCAGCTCTAATATGCACCTGCTTCCCCCCCCCTTCCATGGAACTGGAGCTGCAGCATGTCAGATAACCCTGGCGCGTGATGGGTAGAAATCACTTTTGATAGCATTTTTTCAAGGTCACAATTGGCGCACAAGAATGACCTTGGAAACTTGCGGGCAACCAACCGAGCCGCTCCTGTGGTTGGAATTAGAAACGGGCTCCAGCTCTTTTGGATGCAGCATCGTCGGTGTTTGGGGATGGGGATGCGTCGCTTTGCCAGCCCTGGCCTGTAGGATTGCAAAGCGCGTCAGGATGGGCAGCATCACGGCTTGAAGCTGCCTGCTTGGATGGCGGGAGTTTGGCGGCGGCGGCGGCGCCGAGGCTCCTCCTCCTCCTCCTCCTCCGCCAAGTCAACCCTCTCTTACCTTTCTCCGCCCTGCGGTCCTGCTTCGCAGCAGTGGCCCTGTGTGGAGCGAGGACCGGAGCCTGCCACCGCCGCCGCCTCTCGAGGGCGAGCAGGAGCCATGTGACTCGCCGGTGAGCCGGGGCGTGCGACTGCCTCCTGCTTCAGAGCTACCTGATCCGAATACTAAGCGGCGGCAGCAGCAGCGAGTGGTTCGGGCGCCGCTGCGGCCGGGGGCTGCCGGGGGGTGGTGGTGTCGAGGGAGGCGCGTCGCCAGCCGATCCGAGCGCCTCAGCTCGCCCGTTCCCAAGGCGCCGAAGATGGAGATGAAAGATCAAGGCGCTCAGATGGAGCCTCTGCTGCCCACGGTGAGGAGCCGAGGCGGGGAGAGAGCCCTGGGCGAGCCTGTGCCGCAAAGCCAACTCGTGGGAAGGGGAGAAGGGGGGGGGGCGAGAGACGTGCCTTGGCTGCTTTGCGGGTTCCGGGCACCGGGAGGGTTGAGTCGGGGGTGCGTGCGTGGGTGGATAGGGAAGCCTTCGACACGCTCGGCCGCCGCGGGGGTCTCCATCCGCGGTGGGCTCCCAAGCGGCAGCGCCGGAGCGCACGGGTTCAAGACGCGCGCGACCCCGGGGTTTCTTCCGGCCTCCTCCTGTGGCTGGCGAGAGTGGGCTGCGGGGGCGGGGGGGAAAGGGGGAGGCGAGAGGCCTCTGGCCTCCAAGCGCGGGGGTCGCGCCTTGGATGGAAGAGGGAGACCCCCGGAGTTGCCCAGCGGCGCTCCTCGGGGGCCCTGCCTGCACCTGATCTGCTTCGGAGATGCTCCATTCGCGCATTGGCTCTTCCCGGAGACCGAGGATTGGGCGAGGGTGACGATCTGTGCCTGGCCCCCACCGGACCTCGCCAGGCACGCCAGAATGGTCCATGTGGCTGATTTGTCCCAGATCAGTGGTTTTGCTTCCATGTGCACCTGCGTGGGCAAGTTACCTGATTCTGTCCTTGTGCAAACACAGGACACGCACACACACACACATACAGACATACAGAGATGGAATGGGGGAGAGCTGTCTTTTATATACCCAGACACGTATTCTTGCAGCAATCTTGCTCTTGCACATGGATGCAGAATGGCTGGGAAAGGGGCTGCTTTACAAACATGCACTCACTTGTTGGGTTTTTTTGGGGGGGTAGGGGGGTGTTTCTTTGAGCAAATCTTTCACATCTGTTCTCTCTCTCTCTCTCTCTCTCTCTCTCTCTCTCTCTCTCTCTCTCTCTCTCTCTCTCATGATATATGGGTCCTCTCCCAGAGTTAGCTAGGCTTGTTGACATCCTCTCTTGCCTGATTGAACAAAATTTCATTTTCTGCCTGACATAGCATGTATGCGTACATATATTTCCACAGAGGGCTGACATGTGGGTTTTTCTGAAGCACATGTCTGTCTTTTGGGACCTCTTAGGAGCCAATCCCAACAGCCACATTCAGTAACCTTGCCAGAGTGAGAAGATCCTAGACAACATGGCCTTTGGGATCCCACTTTTCCTTCCTTCCATCCTTGGAATTCCATCTTTCCTTCTGGGAGAAAAGGAAGGAAGTGGAGAAGTGGAGCAGAATAGGATTTCTGCTGCCCCTCTAAAAATAATAATAATAATAATAATAATAATAATAATAATAATAATAATGATGATGATGATGATGATGATGATGATGATGATGATGATGATGATAAAATAATAATATCTACTTCTCCCAGGTGCTTGGGAAAGACTTGATAGGTGGATAAAATGCCAAATTCAGTCTAAGTATCCGGTCGACTGTGCAACCAACCATAATAAAACTGTGCTGAATTTGGTGATCTTAGCAGTATCACCAACTATATTCAGTGGTCCTAGCAGCATCACTAATTATATCCTGTATTATTGTGATTGCATGTGGATATTCAAATCAGCAGACACTTTTTTCTGTAAACGTGAATAATTTGGGGGGTATTTTTAAACCACAGTGAAATTGCTAGGTAGTAATGTCCATTGTATCAATTGATCAATTTATTGGGCAAAAGTCTTTATTTTCAGAATTGTTGCAGATGTTTGAACAGAGGCCTTTCCCTTAGTGTAAGAGGCATAGGCTACTCTATATACAGTAGTTAGGGAAGTTTCTTATAACCTGAAAATGGTATTCATTGCATCTCAAGATGCAAAATATAGTGGACCAACAGCTGATTAATAAAAGGTGTGTTTTGAAGTGCACTTTCTATTCAAACTTTAGATTCTCTTTTTATAAAAAAAATTACAACAATCTTGACTTTTATCATATGGTGAAAATCAATTGCAGTATACATTCCTAGTTTAAAGCTCCTTTGTAAATCAATAAAGTAATAAAACTAGGGTACCAGTTGGGGAGGTTTTCTTACATCAAAAGATTTAAATATCTTAGAAACCCTATTTAGAGATTCTTTTCTTTTAAGATGAAGCTTATTAGAATTCCTCAGCTATGCAAATGCATTTTTGGACTTCTGAGAAGTGCTGTTAGTAAGATGCTGTTTCTAGGCTTAAGAACAGAGAACTAAGGTCCTAGTTTGACCACAGAGCTTTTCTGGCTTCCAGGATATCTCCTCATCCAAAACCAGCTATACTGTTAGAAACTGGAATAATATTTAAAGTGGCAAATGCAGAGGACGGTAACAACTTCTAGGGCAAACTGTTTTCCCAATCTGTTCCCCCTCTACAGGTATGGATTTCCACTGGTGGAATTTTCCGCAATGGCTGTGCTGGCTAGGAGTTTGGAGACCTGACATCTACACTCTGAAGGGCATTCAGGCTGAGGAAAATTATTCTAGACTGTTCCTCCAGAGTTTCTCTTGATTGCAGAGTAGTTCATAGGGCCTCCCCTGACCCTAAAATCTGCCTCTGGTGTGTGATCAGCGATACCCTAGCAACTACTAATTTAAGTAAGTTTTCGCCCAAGGAATAGAAATAGGACACCATTTTGTCCCTCTCTGGCAACAAAATGTCATGGACTTGTCAGTGTGAGCCACAGTCTGAGTCAAAGAGCCCTGTAAAGTCATTCTGCTACATCTTAATGAATGGTACTGCTGAGGAAAATCAGGCCTTTCGGGCTTTATGCGTAAGATGATAGCGATAAAATGCATATGGGTGTGGTGGTGGGGGAATAGTCTCTTACTGCACCTCTGTTGCTGCTCTTACTTGGAAATGGCTTGTAGTTTGTGAGCCCCTTGCTAGGGACTTGTGTGATGGGAATAGATACTGTGAAAATGCTTTCATTCCCTGTGCGAATCTGCCCTTAAATGTGAGGCAAAGCCTGATTTTGCCTTTTCTTTCAGAACGTATGTTCAACGCTAGGTTGACCACTGCAGCCTCTTTCTGGATGACCAATATTCAGCATTTATAACTCTGGGGAACATTATTTCAGATGACACAATGACATTTGTATAGTAGCTTTTTAAAAATGAATGCGATTTGACTTGTTTAGAGGGCATTCCTGAAAGATTTTTTTTTTAAATATAGCAAGCACTGTATATATGTGGTACTCTCAGCTTGATGCAAATGATTATTTTGGAGATCTTACCCAGAGTGTGAATTCCAATGAGGAGGTCCTTGGTTGTCTCTGAACTTGATTGTTTTCTTATAGAATAAGTGTTTCATTAGCCAAACTAGGTAACATCTAGCACTGATGATGTTACCTTGGTTGGTAATGAAACGTCTGCAAGAAAACAATCAAGCTCAGAGAGCACTAAGGACCCCTCATTTTAACCCTGAGCTACACACATTTTCTTCTTTATTGAAATTCCAATGAGTCTTATTTGGCTTTTATACTTGTGTAATAAACCCATGCATATTGACTCTGCCCCAGGTATTCTCACATGTTACAGCTTTGCCCTTTGAACCTCCTGATGTGGAAGAGGTTTTTTGCTCTCATGTACTGTAAAGTTTGCACTGTGTCAAGAGTGGTGCTTGCATTAAAAGAAACATGAACATTGCAACTTAACACAAGAAGTTGAAATTTGGGGAATGAAAAGATGGGGGTTGGCTTGTTAGAAATAGCCCCATCTCTTTCACTTACATTTTTTCTAGTCTAATTGGTGCATGAACAGAGTTTTCTCTAATTAATTTAAAAATTCATTTGAGTTAAATTTTAGAAAGCTGCTAGAGTTCCTGAAGAAGCCATGCATTGATCTGAAAAAAAAAATCAACATGTACAATCAGGCTATAAGTGTGTTAGAATCAAATAATCAGAGAATAGTAAAAAAAAAGTTTCAAATCCATCTAGAATTCATCAATAGGCTGGATGCTAAACAAAATGAAGAGTGGGTGAAGAATTAAAAATTAGCTTATATTTTCCTGTAGATTTCAAACAGTATTTCAAATTGCTGAAATAAAGAAAAGGAAAAAACCAATAGTTGATCTTTTATTTCTTTAAAATATGAACGAATGATTCACTAATGAGTGGACATGCACATAAATGTGTACTCTCGTTCATGTGCATGTGTATCTGAAATTAAATTCTATTACAAATGTTTATGAGATATCTCTTACTTGATGGACTCATTGTTTTAATCATACTCTGACTCATTCGCTAGATGCATCATTTTTCTCCTTCAAAATATCTGAAGAAAACATATTTATTAAAATAACCATACCTTCCCTTTTATACTACAAACAACTTACAAAACATGAAATCTAACATTAATGAAGCGTAGCATAATAAAACATGAAGCAAAAGAAGCAGAAGTTACAGAATAAATCCAACACATTAAATGTCACTTAATTTTTTGAAATGCCAAGTCGGTGTATATTTTGTTCCAGTTATTTCGTCCCAGTTCATCACTGAACAGTGAAAAGTGTTGTTAAATGTCCCAGAGGTGCTTTTTTAAAGAGTCAACTGGGCTTTCTGTTTTTTCTTTGAAGACGTTTCGCTTCTCATCCAAGAAGCTTCAGCTCTTTTGGGACAACGATGACCTGGATGACTGAGAATCTCCATAGATGTATTGTTACATGCATATTTTGAATCACAGAATTCCAAAGTTCTGGGATAAAAATCCAAAATGTCACATTCTGTACAACTTTCTTCACTTTCAGACCAGAAAACATCTGGATGAATGCTTCTGTTCACATGTATGTGTGTGTGTGTGGGGAATTTTAAAGAATTCACATCCTATTAGAGAACTAAATACCATATTTTTCGGAGTATAAGACGCACCAGAGTATAAGACGCACCTACCTTTTTTGGTTGTTTTTTTAAAAAACAGTTTTTTTATTTTTTAGACAAACACACATTCAAACATACAATGTATTTTTTTTGAACAGAGTATTTGGCCGGTTCACAAATTTAAACAGTGTTTAGTCATTTCAATTAAATTTACAATTTCTATATTTCCTCTTTGCCATATTTATTCCTCATCTATTTTTTTAAAAAAACCAATATTACCCTTCATTCTCATCTCTAATCTTAATCAAATTCAATTTTTCCCTTCTATTCTATATTATACCCCTTCCCATTGTCATCTATTTTTATATCCATCCTCACATTGGTTAATTATTTAATATTACAATTTTTTAATACAAATTCAACATTTTTATATAAATCAATTAGTTATAACTATCTTTTTTGTATATTAATCAATATGAACATGAATATTCCAATTATTTCCATGCAGTCCAATTTCTTACAAATCAATTAATTATATTTACCAATAATAATAAACCAAATAATTTCCCCCATATATTCCTCCAAACCACAATTTAACCATTTCTGCTTTCAACACAATATACAAATGATAGTATCTCAATTATTACAATTCCCTAGTTAAATAGAGCTTTTTTCTTTTGTGTTTTAAAATCTTGAACTCTCCTCTTTTGCCCTAAATTTCCCATTGTTTGCACCTACCTTTTTTGGTGAGCAAAAAGAAATCTCTGCCTCATTTTGTCACATTGCAGCAGAGCCTGCTTTACTTTCAGTTTCATTTTTTCAGCATAGCTAGGGAAAAAAAATCTGCTCCAGCACTCTGCAGCAAGCAGCAGAGTCCAGTGCAGCAGAGCCCTGCACTGAGAGCAAATCAGCTGAGAGTCGGGTGGCTGATCTAATCAACTTGTGCTAATTAACCTATGCTGAAGCTGAAAGGGGCTGTTTTTTCTTGCTGTTTGCTTGCAAGGAGGTAACTGCTGCAAGGCACAGGCCAAAGGGTGGGGGCCAGTGGCTGGGCAGGGCTACATTCGGTGTATAAGACGCACCTAAATTTTCACCCCCTTTTGGGGGGGTAAAAATGTGCATCTTATACTCCGAAAAATATGGTATATTTCCAGAGAAGAATTCTAAATGATGTGAACTTGGAGAGCAAGCCTATTCAAAAATTATCATTAGGAAATCACTTTTTAAATGTATCACTACCATTCGTAATGTTAATACAATTGATCTGCTCTCATGGCTGAAGCAACAACACAATTTTAGGGCAAGAAGATAGAGTTGCTGAATTTTCCCAGTGAAGTGCTATATTTTGGATATTGGGAGAAAAATGCAGTAATATCTACCTCGGGGGGAAGAAATTTAGATTTTTTTTGTCCCAAATGAGAAGTAATGCTATTAAAGTTCTACTCTAATCAACTTGCATATGATGTTGGCTTTCTTTCTTTGCTAGTCAGTGGTTACTTCTGAAAGGAGTTTTATGTAACTGCTCCTTCATGAATTTCAGATGTCTCTTCCTTTTCTAATCCTTTGCATTTTCATATCTTTCCCTTTCACCAAAAAGAAAAAAAAATGGAAGGAAACACTACAATTGCCTCATGAAACCTACTAGGAGCTGTCCATCTGAAAACATCCTGAATTACTGAAGACAAGAGATAGTGTGACACATTTTGAAATAGAATAGAATAGAATAGAATAGAATTCTTTATTGGCCAAGTGTAATTGGACACACAAGGAATTTTTCTTGGGTATCTATCCTCTCAGTGTACATAGGGAGAATAAAATACATTCATCAAGAATAAAAAGATACAACACTTAGTGATAGTCAAGGTTACTAATAAGCTATACAAGCAACATGGTTATAGTAATAAGTGGGAGGAGATAGATACTGGTAAGGAAAAGAAGAATAATAGTAATACAAATTATTACTTAATTTTAAATTATTTAAATTATTAAATGATTTGGCCCATTGGTTAATACATGAGAGCATTTGAATAGAGAAGAGTAGAATATACATTTAAGCTATACTTCGTTTGAGCTTACTAATTTGATTGTTACTCCTGCACTGTTTTGTTTTAATAAACATCAGGTTCATGCAAAACTTAAAAGCATTATCGTAGAAAATCTGGTGACTATTTGTAACAACTATGCTGGTCATCACTTCTGACTACCTCCACCTGCCCTTCAATATTTAAGAACTAACCAGTAAGGAAAAGACCTGGCATTATATTTATATGTGATTCCTGGGACTTACTCCCAAACCAATTATCATAATTAGTCATGTTCAAATGGCTTCAGAATCAGCCTAATTTGCAGATGACATTCAAATTTTTGAGCCATGTGAACAAGCCAATATGGCCTGGTGTAGATATAATGCTAAGGGCTATTGTTGATCTCACATATCATGCTAAATCAGAAACAAGCATGTTATGACTATGTATAAACCACCTTCATTCATGCCAAAGGAGGATAGACTGGAAGTCTCAGTTCTGATTTTATACTAAGCCATTTTCTTAACACATTCTTGTTTGTAAGATTGTCTTGCTAATCATAGGAGCCAAGCTGGAGAAATTGGAAACACGCACTTCCATATCCGTGAACATCTAGCCAGTATATGCTGGAATTCTAGTGTCTTCTCTTGTGTAAATGAAGCTTTGATTACTGTCTTTTTGCGCCTGTGGAGGTATAAAGCTAAAATTATAAAATGTATATAAAATGTTAGGGATGTATCCTCTTTTTTGCTGTCTTCCTCATGAAAAACAACAACCAAAGACATTTATTTCTCTTCATTGCATAATAGAGGCCATGAGTGAGTTGCTACACCTCTTGACTCCTCCGTATATTCTTTTTATAACAAAATACTGAAATTATCACTGACATTCTACCTACAGTTTTTAAAGCTTTGCAATCAGCTACATTTTTATGAGGAAGATGATTATGTCAGAAATCTGCCTGTGCCTTTTTTTTTAGGGTGAGTGGTACTTCTTTAAGAGAACTATTACAAATTTGTGTTAATCAAGCGACTAGATCATGTCTGTGGTTATTTATTGTGGCAGCTTTACTCAAGCTCATGCATCTTCTAGATACATTGGACAGACCATGCTGGACAGGAATTCTTGAGATGCAGTTCAACATATATGGAAATAATCAGGTTGGGAAGTCTGTGTGATAACGTTCTCATTGTTCATTCTCAGTGGGCCACCAGATCAATCCTTTATTGGTAATACATTTGAATGCTTTGATCAGCAGCCTTATCACATATTAGAGCTTTCACAAGATCTGGTTCAACAGGAGAATTTTTTTTTTAATTGAAAAGTTTTATAAGAAATACAAACAATTTCCCCCCCCCACCCTTTCCCCTTCCCCACATAATAGAAATTGTACATTTTCTTATACATAAGAAATCCTACATATACATGTTTCCCTTAAAGAAAGCATTAAAATAAGACATTTTAATTACATTCGGAGTTGCTCTTCTTCTCTTTCTTCCCTCATTCCACAACAAACCTTCTTCTTCTCCTCCTTTCTTTCCCTTCCCTCCCTCCTCTTCTCTCCTACTTTCTCCTGCCTCCTCTCCCACCTCATCCTACTTCCTTTCCCTTTCCCCCACTTCTCTCTTCTTTTCCCCCCTCTCACCTTCACTCCTACTCCTGTCCCCTTCCCTTCCCTTCCTCCTCTCCTTTCTTCCATTCCTCACCCTCCCTCTCCTCTTCCTACCCACTCCTCCTCTCTCCTTTCTAACTTCTTTGCTGTGAAATATTTTCCTCCTTTAGTGTCTGAGCAACTCCTGTATTCTACTCATGGATACTTTCTTCTGCTAAAACATTTCACTATTCACCACTTCCCCCCCCACATTCCTTATCCCACCCTCCCCACCCCCCTGACTTCCCAGAGCAAAAACAGGGTATAGCATCTAACAAACATATGCTAAAATAAACTAACAAATTATAGAGTTCAAAACTCCCACATGTTCTTTAACTCCCTTTGCTCCAATTCATCAACCTCCCTTTTATAAATTCTCAAAACCAATTAAATTAAATTCATTCTTCCTACTTATATATATAAAAAAACTTTTTCTTGATGTATAATCCGATACTTTAGCAGTCTTACAAACAGTAAAAATCATGAATAAATTCCATTTCTATACCCTCGAACATCATTCTTTTTGAACATTACTCCTTAGTGAAATTCTGAGTTTAACATTAATCCTCTTTTCTTCAGAGAAAGAAGAAAAAAATTTTTTTTTCATCTTAAAATCTTACACATTTTATCTCATATATCTTTTAAAATAATATAGTCTTATGTTAAACCTTTTAAAAATCTCTTAATACCTTTGAAACACTTATCTACCAAATATAAATTTCAAAATCTACAGGAGGATGGCTTTCAAATTTTCAATTAACTATCTTAATACCTCTAACTGTTTAGAGAGCAGCCCTTTACTATCCAAAACTAATTATCATTTTGCAATAAAATTCTGAATTTAACATTAATCCTCTTTGCTTCGAAGGGATAGGCATCTTAAAAGCTTATACAATTTATCTCATATATCTTTTAAAGTAATATAACCTTATGTTAAACATTTTAAAAATCTCTTAATACCATTAAAACACATATTTGCCCGATGCCAATTTCAAAATCCACAGGAAGATATCTTTCTTAATCTTCTGTTCTTCTCTTCTTTCTATATTTTTTCCAATCCTTTTTTTTATAAATTCTTTCAACAGTCCCCCCAATTTTATTTTTGAAACTTTTAAAAAGGTGATTTGAGGTTGATGTTTCTGAAATACTCGCTCTCTTCTTGAGGTCGCATTTTCTAACTTGAAATCCCCAGTTCGTCTCTTCTTGCTTGTATAATCATTCAGTCCATTTCTTTGTCCATATAACCAAAATTTGTTGTCATAAAGATTGTCAGCTTGCAATAAAGAAACTATTTGTTGCTTTTCTGTCATTTGAATGGAAACGTCGACCAAAACCTTTGTTTCAGCTGTGCCAGCCTGTCTCTTAATCCTGTCCATCTCTTGATTTTCCAAAAACAAATTCCTCTGAATAATTTCCTGCTGTCCCTCTAACAACTGCTTATATTTTCCCAAGCTGTTTTTTGAAAAAGCCCTTTCAATTGTATCCAACAGGACAGAAGTAAAAGAGTCTAAAACTTCTTGAAAAGCCTGAACAGTCACGGCTTGGGAATTTGCTGATTCACCAGTCCTATTGTCAGCCATATTTCAGCCACTTTGTATTCATCCAGCTATCAGGACAACAATTCAACTCTTTTCCACACAGTATAAAAACCAGATTTTAGTTAAAGTCAGTACCAAATTCTTTTCCTCAATACCAAATTCTTTCCCTGGCCACTTCCACTTTAAAACTTTCTCTTAGGGTGTAATCCAGTAGCTGTATCACTGTTGCAAACGTTAGCAAGGCTTAATAAGCACTTTCCCTGGTAGTTTCCTCCTCCCGCCCTCAGGTGCCATTTTCTGCATTTTAAAATGGAGTTAAAGTTTTACTTGCAAGTTTTCCTTTTTGTTTTCTCCTGATTTGCTCTGTCTGTGATCAAAGTAAAGATGTTAAAAGTCCCCCCGTTGATTTTCAGCAGATTTTGGTCGCAGCTTCTAGCTCCACTTTGGCGGAGTCATCCCTGGTCCGGAGCAGCTTGACAGGCTTCAATAGGGAGCCCACACCCTTTGCGCCCCAGGATTTCTCCTAGCGCACTTGAGGGGCTCTACCTCTGCCTGTCGACTCTTTTCTCTCCCCTTTGCCGGGGAGAGGGTTCCAAGCCTCCAGACAGCTGTTTTTCGGCTGTTCTGGGGCTTTTACAGAACCGGGGATCGGGCGCTCGTAAAAGAGCGTCTTCAAAGCTTGCGGAGCCAACTGGAAGTCCGTTCAACAGGAGAATTAAAGGAACATTTAATGTACATTATTACCAACAAAATGATCAGCAAACAGAAATAAAATAGAAGGAATAAAAAATAATTGATATTGGTACATAGGTTGCATTATACTATTAGTCCCATTTGCCTGCATATGAGCAGGTGGATTTGTAGATATTGGATGGCAATTAAATATATAAGTAGTGCTTTACAGAGCCATGAATCTTCGCCTCTGTTTTTTAAAAAATCAAGTATCCGTTTCTTAAAGAAAAAAAATAAGTATGTTAGTTTCTTCCTCTAAGTTTTCCAGAAATAATACAGTTTTAAAAGGCCTGCCCTTTATTTAGACAATCCACTTTCAGACGAGTGCTCTGCAGAACACTTTTCAACTTTAAAAAAATTTTTTGGGCAAAGTTGAACAGTATTCTATAAGCAGAAAAACTATCAAGCTTGACCTTTGCAAGGAATATTCAGAAATAATCATATGAAATTTAAATAAATAATATAAATCATTTTTGCTTTTGTAAGGTTTTTGTTTCCTTTGTTTTGGCTTACAAGTCGTGTTCTTGCTCAGTTTATATACCTTTGCCTTGTGAGACAGACTTTACTGTCAGACAAATAATATCTGTATGTATATCTAGTTCAACCTTTCCTATTGTGGTATGTTGAACTTTAACTCCCAGAATTCCCAATAATGTGGGCTTTGGTTTTGATGACTTAGAATTCTGGGAGTTGTAGTCTAATATTAGTTGGTCTGTTTATGGCAATATAGTGTAGAGTTTAAAACATAACTTAACCAGAAGTAAATGGCTGGATTTCTCCCAGAAAAGTGGAGGGAGTGAGGGAATGATTACAGCAGCAGATAAAGGAATGCTGAAGTGATTCCTTTATGAAAGAAGAAGTGATGACATTGCCACCATGACCTTTATATGACTGCTTTACTCAGCAGGAATATTAGATTCACTGAAATAAGGAATGGAACCCCTCAAACTGCAACCTCCAATTTCCACAGATTTACCCAGCAAAACATTGTGCAATCCCATATATATGGATAATTCCAGATTAGAGAAAACTGGGGTATGTCATATTCAGGCATCTGATCAGTCAGATCAAAGGTCTGATCAATTATACAAAATTGGGCACTGAAATATCTTTGGGAATACCACAGGTAATACTTGAAAGCAATAATTTGCTTCCATTAATAATTTTCAACAATTGGCTTTCATAGTATGATGAGTATAATGGACTTTCCTTTCATTAATTTATCTAAATCCCTTTTAAAGGCATCTGAAAATCCACTGGTGATGTATTGATTGTGCACTGTGCAATATATTTTTGGCCATTTTAAATCTTGTCAGCCATTTAGATGCTCCCCAGCCAGATGTTCACTTGTGAGAGAAAAGTTCACTCTACTTACTCTTTTCTTATTAGCTGTACCTTCAAATGCTGGTGATAGGGCAGGATTAAATTCATAGTATTCAGGATGGGTGCCAGGAGAAATAATTTGTAATCCCATAAACCCAACCAAGAAAAATAAAATAAATGAATACTCTGCATGAAATTTTACCTTGTGTGTCAAATCTGAATGCCTTTTCATTTTGCTTGGAATACTTTTGCCTGGAGGACACGTAATATCTGTGATTCTTATCTGGGATATCTGGGATAAATTAGTTTTTCTTTTCAGTAACTTGAATCTACTTCCCCACCTTTCCGTTTATATAGTTTTCTAGAACAAGGAACACCAAGCAATAATATTTTTATGAGGAACACCTACTACTGCTTCTTTTTATTTTAAAGTGGGAGAGGAACAAATACAGTATTGAAATAGAGTATTCATCTTACATTTGATATAGTGATTATAAAACAGAATGGCACATGCGAGTCTGCATATAATAGCATATTTTATCAGATGGTTCATCAGACCATCTGATAAAGGACAATTGGTACAATGTTCACCTTATTTTCACATTCAGCCTTGGTTTTGTGAGTACCTAAAATTCACTTTCACAAAGATACATATGTTCATTGTACATCTCATTGATTGAACGCATGAAACATCTTCAAGTTGTTTGGGAAATGTATTTAAAAACATTGTTCTAGGACAGTGATGGCTAACCTTTTTGCCATCGCGTGCCAAAAGTGGCGGGAGTTGCACCCCCTGTGCTCCCCCCACTTTTGGCACATGATGGCAAAAAGATTACCGGTGGGCCCGGTAATCACATGAGAATTCTAACAAGGTTCTTCCCAACTTTCAGTGGGCCCAGAAGGCCCGAAAATCATCTGGCTGGCACACGCATACGCACTGGAGCTGAGCTAGGGCAACATTCGTGTGCCCACAGATATGGCTCCGCATGCCACCTGTGGCACAAGTACCACAAGTTTGCCATCACGGTTCTAGAAGATCCTTTTTATTCATTTGGGTGGATGAAGTTAGATACAATAAAGAGGAAAGAAAATACAATACATGCTTAATTTGTTGACATTGAATTTTGCTTCTGTAGCTGTTCAAGAAAGTCCAGAGCAGGAAACCAAAACCAAGAATACTAATGCTATATTTATTCTAAGGTTACAATATTTATTTCACTCTGAAATTGTTTTAACCTTCTGCTGCCTTTACATTTGAGAAAACTAGGGCGGGTTAATTTTCAGATATTTACTGTACCCCCATTCCTGCTTTGGACTCAGATTTCTCTCATCAGAGCTTTGTTTAGATCGCAGCTCTTCCTCCTATCTTTCAAAGCTAATCTCACAGACCAACAGCTTCAATTCTCAGGTATCTTAGATAGTGATTATTTTAGGATTATTCACTGGGCTTCATGCTTGAAGCAGATAATTCAGCTCTGGCCTCCACAGCCATTAATTCCCTCTTGCTGCTATCATACCATACTGGATCTTAGGTCTTAAGACTGAAAAGACCAAAATCAGTTTTGATAGCAGAATCGCATGAGAATGCCAACAAGGTTCTAGCCAGAAATGACTACTTAGAAGAAAAAGAAGAGTGAATAGTATATAATAATAAATATAGAACAATGCTAACATTGAAACCTAACATTGAAATCCTGGAGCCAGTCCAAGGAAGACTGATCATATTCAATAGTCATAGAATGTAAAGATGAAAAAAAATACACGGGGTTGAAAAGGGGTAATAAAATGGTCTGGAAGGGAATGGCCAAAACATTGAATGACTCTTTCAGGACAGACCATCTATTATGCCAGAGGAGTTCTCTTTTTTTCTTTTGGCAGAAGCCAATGTCCAAAGCAAAATATTATGAAATCATATGACCACTGGTAATAATTGCTGGTCTGCGTGTTTGTGCTTTATTCTCAAACAAGGATTATGAGAAATATGGACAATCTTCAGAGAAACCTTTATTCATAGTATATATTAAGAAGTTCTTAGGTCAGGCCCTTGTATATGGAGTTAGAAGAGACTGATAGCAGGGGATTGGAAGGGTTCTAGGACTTTTCGGGGAGGGCCAGCCGAGGAGAAAAGTTTGTGGCTAATAACTAAGAGGTGAAAACCTTGAGGCAAAACAGGCAAGGAGAAGGGTTCGAGCCGAAAAGTCCCATTCCGATTGGAAGTCCAGAGAGGCCTGCCTCTCTTCTCTCCCTCAGTCAGGGGAACATTTGGCAAACATTGTGAAGAGAGTATAATGAAAGCAGTGGCATACTGCAAATCCCTCCATGTCTAGGTGATATCATAATGCATGTACAAAAGAGTTGGGATTATAATGCAATGTCACTTCCATTAAACTTGATTTAGACTTGCCCCCAACTGCATGTAAGTGTCGACGCATACCTACCCTGCAAAGGAGTTGATGGGTAAATGAAGGTTGCAGATGGTTATAGATGGGCTGATGTACACACCTCCCAAATCTCAACTACTGTGTGGAGATGCGCATCCTGAACGCTGATTGGTTTATCTGACTTCCTGTTGAGAGGCAGGTGGAGGGCAAGGCACATTTAAATGATGTTAACATTCACAGAGGTATAAATACAACAATTATGCAATTGTCTCTGAACAACAGACAGATATGTTTCCTGATGTGCTGTGACGCAGAAGTCTAACCCAAGCTTTAGACAGGTCAGTTTGTCAACCTTCCAGCAGATCTAATTGAACTTGTCCATCTCTTTTAAAACCATCCAAATTGTCCACAATTACCACATCTTGCAATTATTCTGGATGGCCTTCTATGGGGTATTGCGTAAAACCTCTTTTGGTTCAGAATATCACAATATTTAGTTTCAAGAGATGAAGCCCATAAGCCCATAAAGGGTAATTAACTCAATTATGTTTTCATTTCACAATCAAGTGACTGCTAAAATAAAACAATGGTATTGTTATTAATCAGATAAATTAAACCACCTTTCCCAAATGGTAATCTCAATTTAGCCAAAGAAAATCTCAGTGATCCACTGTATCAAATAATTTTCTTAAATAACTTATCAATCCAAAGAAAATATTTATCAGGTATTAACATAAATCTGGGAACATAAATCAAATGAGGGACTCTAGTCATTTTAGTAGCATTAATTTTACCTCATAGATTTAAAAGAACTTTAACCTGTGAGTTAATATCCAATTCCACTCTAAGAGATTGGGGTTAATATAATACATTAAGTCAGAGGTTTTCAAACTTGGCAGCTTTAAGACTTGTGGACTTCAGCTCCCAGAATTCTCCAGCCAGCTATGCTGGAGCTATGCTGACTGGAGAATTCTTGGAGTTGAAGTCCACAAGTCTTAAGGTTGCCAAGTGTGGGGATCCCTGCTCTAAGTTATGTTAATAAGTCATGGTTGCCATGTTGCCATAACATGCTCACAGCCAAATAATTTTAACAGCCAAATAATATTAATCAGAAATAATATTACTGATTAACATAATGGCTTACTTCACCCAACAGACTAAGTAAATGTCTGAATACCCACATCATGATGAACTACAAATTCCTAGCTCCCATTTAGCCGAGTTGTGTGAATCTAGAATCTGAATAAAAAAAAGAGCATCCTGCATCTAAATGACTAAGTGAATGCTAAAAAGTTTTCATCATGTTAATGGCACACAATCAACTGCTTGTCCAAAGGAATCCATGGAAGCAGTTTGAAGGGTGGAGGGGTTCAACTAAAGCTTAAACTAGGTAAGATAGAAGTTCTGGGGTGGGAGAATTTGTGAATCTGCAGAATAACAGAATTGGAAGGGACCTTGTAGATCTTCTAGTCTGACTCCCTGCTCAAGCAGGCGACACTATACCATTTCAGACAAATGTTGTCAAATCTCCCAACTTCCAGCTTAAAACTTCCAGTGTTGGAGCACCCAAAACTTCTGGAAGTAAGTCGTCATTCTACCTGTCAGGAAATTTTGTCTTAGTTCTGGGTTGGTTTTCGCCTTGACTGGTTTCCATCCATTGCTTCTTATTCTGTGTTCAGGTGCTTTGGAGAATAGGTCGATCCCCTCTTCTTTGTGGCAGCCCTTCAAATATTGGAACACTATCATCATGTAACCCCCTATTCCTTCTTTTTATTAAACTAGACATACCCATTTATTGCAACCATTCTTGATATGTTTTAGTCTCCAGTCACCTAATCATCTTTGTTGCATGGGTACAACCAATAATAATCTAAAAAAAAAAAAAAAAGATGAGTTTGGAATTTCTGCTTCGGTTCCCTCTGAAGATGGTCCAGGTTCTTCAAACAAACAAACAAACAAACAAACAAACAAACAAACAAACAAACAAACAAACGACGTTTCTCAGGAGTACTTGAAGGGGATATGGATGTGATCTGGAACATTGTGAAATTGACTGTGTATCAGCCCTTCAGGTAGGCAAGCAGAACACTTTCATGCCTAGTGCAAATTATTGTGTGTGGCAATAAAGCTATACAGTAGGTGGCTTACATCAATGGGAGCCCGCCTTGTCATTAAGTTGTTTTGAAGCTCTGTTTTATCATCTTACAATAAGATCCATCCAGCTTTGAGTTTGGACATGCCTTTTAGTGGGAGCTTCTTTCTACAGGAAATGTGCCTAGTCAACTCACTATCAACAAGAGAAAGTTGTTCATTCTGCTTCAAGCTTGATTATGGGTAGAATTTGGCGCAAGCTTTAATGTGCTGATGTTTTTATTTCATTATTGTTAGTTTTTAAATAATATGAATTTTGCAGTTGTTGTGTACTTACTTCTCTGTTTTTCAGTAGTTATAATGTGTAACTATGAATTGTGTTAGATTAATTTATCTATAAATAATATAGTGCTGAGTTAAGACCGCAGTATATGTAATAGAGTGAAAATCAGTGTGATTTTCCTTGCTTAGCCTGGGAATGCAAAACTACTTCAACAGCAATTCAACTATTGTAGTACAAATATTCACTTATAGCTTCCTCAATTGTTCTTTTCCAGAACTAATTTTGATGGGATGGATAAATAGAGCAGGAAGATTTGTTGGTATTGCTACTGCTTGATGGTTAAGAATAAGCAATCTTTGTAATAGCAATAGCACTTAGACTTATATACCGCTTCCCAGTGCTTTACAGCCCTCTCTAAGCAGTTTACAGAGTCAGCATATTGCCTCCAACAATCTGGGTCCTCATTTTGCTGACCTTAGAAGAATGGAAGGCTGAGTCAACCTAGTATATGTTGCATAGAGATCTGTCAGTAGCTGTTGATCTACTTTTTAGAAGAGAATATTTGTGGCTCAGGGTTGAATTGTGGGGTCCCTGGTGCTCTCTATGCTTGGTTGTTTTCTTGCAGATGTTTCATTACCAAATTAGATAACATCATCATGCTGTTCATCATTGATGATGTTGCCTTGTTTTGTAATGAAATGTCTGCAAGAAAACCAAGCTCAGAGAGCACCAAGGACCTCACAGATCTACCTTTTCCTCCATAATTAGATAAGTGTTTTCGGTAGCAACCTTTTTCAACCTGGAATCCTCTGGATATTTTTGATTATTGGTCACATTATTTTTGGTCTTTTACTGTGTGGTAAATTAATAGAATGGGTACTGTGAACTGCATTGCCTATGTGATGTTTTAATGGCTATATTTTCTTCTTCTTTATACTAACTTGACAGAATAAAGATAACCTGGAATGGAACAGTACATTTTGTTAACTTATAATATTTCCGTTGGAACTAACTTTTTCCATGAAAATCTAATTTGATCTGTGAACTTTAATTAGGCTGCTTTTTAGAATACTGATTAAACTGGTTCATGATGGACATGTATCAGGTGCTAAATACTGAATATAAATTCACATTTAATAGCTAACAATATATAATTAGCTGAATTCATGAATACTAAATGGCAGGTTGTGTTTTCTATAGCAATTATTGTATATTTAAGCCGCCCTTCAGATTCAGTTTCCCATTGTGTGGGTTAGTGCAGCTTTCTGAAACTTAAAGTTTACTTCAACATTTAGTTCAGTTTTAATAAGAGTGCAATGGCTCAGCTGATGCTGTTAGTTTTGGAATAGTTTTACTGAACATGACGTGTTCTTTTTAAGAAAACAAGTCTCATTCACTTGCAAATGATAATAGGTAATAACCTGGTCACTAAAAAAGTGAGCCAGAATAAAGTTGCAGTGCAAATATTATCAAAACCTTTCTGAAAAGTAATTGTCAGATTATTTTTGTGACCCTTTAAGTAATTTAGTATAAATTTTGTTGGCTGTAAGCGATCCTTTTTCACTTTCCAGAAATACATTACACGGAGTTGTAAATTTTTCTGGGTTAAAATTCCTGTTTGGGAATTGGGATTTATTTGGCCTTTTAAAACATGTTAGATATTGTTTGGTATGAATGATACATTAATGGACTGTGTCTTTACCAATCTGCTCTTCTTTTTGAGGGAAGGGTCCTCTTGTGGTTTGTAACAAAACTCAGTGCAACAGATCTATTGGTTGCTTAATGAAAAATATGGAAAGTAGTAATAAAAAAAATCCTTAATTTCAAAATGGAAAAAATAGCAGGCTAATGCAGAATGTGGCAAGCTGTAATAAGAATGAAAGTATTCTGCTTGAGCTGGCATCTATAAAGGAAGGGGGAGCTGGGGATTGAAGTCTGTGCTTGATCCTTGCCCTTTGACACAAAAGCTTCACTTCTCCAGATGACACATAGGATTGTTTGGTAAATCAGAAAATAGTCTCTATGCTCCTGTCAGGAGGCAGCTAAGATCCTCACACCTGTGGGCTGATAAGAATTTAAACATTGAATGACTTTTGGTTACAAATGCCTACAGTATTTGATACATCTGACGAAGAAGTGAGCTGCAGGCACGTCGTGTTGCTTAGGAATACTCTTTCTGTTCACCAAATCTGAACTTATATTGGAAAAAAGAGATACCTGTGTCTACTATTCCCATAATATTTTGGTTACCAATTATGATTGACTCTCCTAATCAATCATTTAAATTATCTTGGGTCAGCCCTTTGAGGGAGGCCAAGTCATGGTGCAGACATTTATTTATTTATTTATTTAGCATATGGCAAATACATGGACTTATAGTAGTTCAATTGAAAAAATCAAACATTGGGCTGGTGTAGGCTCTTGATGGACATTTGGACACAATGTGATGGATATTTTGTCGAGGAGCACCACAGTCACACAAGTCATGGTGCAGACAACACAAGGACTACTAGAACTCTATTGTTATAGCGTATATGTAGTAACAGAACCTTGAGACAGAATTTTTGAGTGTCTTTCCATGCCTACTCCTTCTTCAGGACTGAGTTAACATTTACTTTCCCATAATGGTTCTTGCATTCCTTCTGCAGTCTGTAGAAGGAATCTACAGACTGAAGAGTCTCCAGACCTAATTAGCAATAAGCAATCATTTGGATACTCTTCTTCAATTTAAAATTGTTGTAGCGCCTTGTTTTGTGGTTCTGGATTTGAGTCAATTGCTCGTCTCTTGAAATAAACACTTCAATGTGCCCATTTTTGTCACAATTATAACATGTTATTATGGATTTTTTTTTTTTTGCCTATGAAAAGTCTCTGCATTTCAATAGCCTTTTGTTTTTCAGATTTCTCTAAATGTTTAGTACCTATTTGAACTGAAGTTTTATATCCTTTTTTGAATAACTCTTTTTTAGTTGAGCTCATTCTTATTTCTTCCTGCTGGAAGAAATAAGAAAATCTTCATGCTGGAGATCTTGTTTTTCACGTTCTTTTATTTTTCACATTCTTTTATTAAGGTAGCATCACTCATCGTTCACCTTTTGGCAAGACTTTCTGATTTTCTGATTTTCTGACTTTCTGATTTTCTTTTCCTTTCTTATGTAAATATATTTAGTTCTTTTCCCCCCCCTATTTGCCTCTGGTCTTTTACAAAATGCGTTTTGGCTTAAGACATTCTTAATTCCACTGATTCCTGACCTTATTTGTTTATTTTATTTATTTATTTATTTATTTATTTATTTATTTCGTCAAACATGTATTAGATAACAGATATAAGTATAAACATAATTATGAATACATGAAATGGATACAAATAAAAGGGAACATTAGGACAAGGACGGTAGGCACGCTGGTGTGGTTATTCATGATTTTTGAGACTTCTACAGTGCCCACCACAGCTATCATTTGTGATGAAACTCTGGTTTATTTCACCAGAAATGGCACAATTTGGTCCATGTTTGGGCGAATGAGTAGATAAATAACCTTTGAAAACTCATTACCATTGACCCCAGATATCAGAATTATTATATAGAAGTTTAAACTTAAATTGTTATCACCACCTTATCCTTTTTGTAATACTGTAATATTTTAGATGTGTAAATGTGAAGGGGTAATAGATCTATATATATATAAATATATAAATAGATAGATCTATATATATAAAAGCAAAAACCATAATCACGAAATCTCCAGAACCGTAAAGCCTACAAACTTGAAATTTGCCACGTATGTTCCTCTTGGCTTCTAGGTGCTCACTAAGAAAGATTTTTTGAAATGACCATCAGAGCATTAGTATTTCCTATATTATTATTAACACACTCTGATGCTAAGGAGTTCTACTCCCCCTCCCCACTTGAAAAGAAATCTGTTCCAAATGCAAAACACAAGCAGAGGAGAGGAGTTTCACTTTCAGTTTTACTTTCATAGCAGGAAGCAGCTTTAATACAGAACACTTGAGCTAAGCCATGGCCAGGCTCCTTCCTGTCTCCTTCTTGCTCACACAGCAAATACTGTTTCACTTTCCAAACAGCCCTCTGATGCTAAGGAGTTCTACTCCCCCTCCCCACCTCAAAAGAAATCTGTTCCAAATGCAAAACACAAGCAGAGGAGAGAAGTTTCAGTTTCAGTTTTACTTTCACAGCAGCAACCAGGAGATAGGATAGGGGAGGCTTCTGTGGGGCAAGCCTGAGGGAGAGAAGGGGATAGGATAGGAGACCTTTCTGTGGGGCAAGGTTGAGGGATAGAAGGGGAGAGGAGAGGCCGATCGTAACTACTCATTAATTTGGCTGTAAGTGTCGATTTATCACACCCCATCACATAGTTTCATAGCAAAGCATAGGTATCCAGGAGAGAGAGAGAGAGAGAGAGAGAGAGAGAGAGAGAGAGAGATGTTGATTTATGTCTAGTGTTTTAAGATTGATTATGTTTTAACTGTTGCTATGTTTGTACTCTGTCCAGATCTTGTTATGTGAGACGGGCAGTCATATAAATTGTCTAAGTAAATATTGTCTTTCATTTACTTGGAGGACCAGGTGATCATGAACAATTAAACAATAGCTTGATTTCTGGTTTATTTATGGACACTATTGATGCAGTTTTCCTGGAAACAGTGTAGAAGCAGTTTGCCATTCCTTTCATCCAGGATTATATTAAAAAAATCTTTTCTAATCTAGTTTACATCCCTGTTATCCCTTTGAGGACTCTCCTTCCGGCTCCCCTTAAGCTACAAAGCACAGAGAAGATCAGCCTGTCTCTATCCTCTTACGCTTTTCTAATCATTAAATTCTCTCAGCTTTATGGCTGCCTTTCTTATTAGGAAGTGACCAATAAACCCTTTAATCATACTAAATAAAGAAAGCAACTCTTTCATTACAGGATGAATGCTAGTTTGATTTTTTAACTCGCGGTCCCCAAGATGGGTCCTAAGAGTGGCAATGTGCTCACCAATATGACCCTTGGCCTCCATCAATTCCCTGCTCCATTGAACTGCTTTATACTTCTAATTTAAAAAAAAATGAATAGGAAGCAATAATGCTGCAAATCAGAGCGTCTTCTTCAAGCACTGCCTGTATTTTCAACAAAGCTTCTAAATTCTATGTAAATTCCTAGGCCTTCTTAGAAATTGAAAAGGTGGATGGTTGCAGTCCTATGTTTTCTTTGTCTACTGCTCCCAGGGTGTTTTGGTTTTGGCTCCCAGGTCTCATCTACCATGGCAACCACTATGCAAGAATGCCAACAGCATATTCTCAAATCTCAAATATGCCCACTGGTTCCAAAAAGATTGGGGAATACCTAGAAGTGTTTCATAAGGGTAACGGTCTGATAGTCCCAATAATATGTTGAAATGTATCAAAGAATGACGATTTGGTAATTGCAAATAAGTCAATGGTAACTGCAAATAAATCAGTGTTAACCTAACTGCAAATAAATAAATAAACTGCAAATGTCTGTCTGTCTGTCTGTCTGTCTGTCTAATCTATCTATTTATCTCATCTATCTATCTATGAATGATATTAACTTAAATTAAGGTATAATTTTGGTGTTTATAGATTTCCACCTGCTCCCAATCTTCTACAGCCTCTTGAATACAAAACATTCAAGGTTTGTGAAAACTGACATGTAAGCAGGATAGGGAGAATTAGTAAACGTTGGATGGTCATCTTAGATGTGTAGAAGTGTTTTCTGATTACACAAAATCACCATTGGATGCAATATTTTACTAGACTCAAATAACAAAATCAAATAGATTTCTTGTTAGTTTGGACTAACAAGACATTTTATTAAGTTGTATTGATGTGCAAACCATTTTTAGCATTCGTATGTCTCCAAATCATAAATGAAGATAGTCTTATTACATAGTAACCTGGTATTCAGTAGCAGAACAGAATACATCCTCTAAGATCCAATGGCCTGGCTTTGGGGGTGAAAAGTAAAGAGATAAATTGGGATTGAATTCAACTATCTGCCCCACTCAGTGGTGGGTTTCAAATTTTTTTACTACCGGTTCTGTGGGCGTGGCTTGGTGGGCGTGGCAGGGGAAGGTTACTGTAAAATCTCCATTCCCTCCCATTCCAGGGGAAGGTTACTGCAAAATCCTCATTTCCTCCCAATCAGCTGGGACTCGGGATGGGGGTGGGGCCAGTCAGAGGTGGTATTTACCGGTTCTCCGAACTGCTCAAAATTTCCGCTACCGGTTCTCCAAAAGTGGTCAGAACCTGCTGAAACCCACCTCTGGCCCCACTGTCACCTTAAGGGTCTCAGGTTCCCTCCATATCTTCCTCTGAGTATCATCATCTTGATTGTACTGTCTGCCCTCTTCTCTCTTTCCAACTATGCTCCAGCCTCTACCATCACCAACCCCATCTGGGCCATAGAACCTATCCATCGATTTTTACCCTCACAACAGATCTCAGGACCTTCCCCTAACTGTTTCTGTGGATTCTCAGCAGCCTAAGGGGCACTATATTGCTGTAGGTACACAACTCCAAAATCACATGCACATACTACCCTCCAAATCTCCATTCTCTGATCCCCAAACAAATACAGTCTAGAGTAGGTCACAGATCCTGGTATACCCAACAACCTGCAACATTTTTTATATAAAGAAGTCTAGCAAAACAACTTCAAAGAGATAGTACTGGCCCAAGGTACAAAAAGCAAAAGACTGAGCAGCCATAGAGCTTGGGTCTATGGCTTGACCATCAACTCCTTCCAGTTCTTAGGTCACCACTACTTTTTGCTGGAGAATTGACCCATCTCAAGTACCTGTGAGTTCATCACTATTGCTCTCCCGGGTCTACCATGTTTTTCAAAGATGAGCGAAAAACTTCTGGCCAAACCTCCGCTCTACAATTACTGTACTTTTCGGAGTATAAGACGCACTTCCCCCCCAAAGTGGGTGAAAATTGTGGTGCGTCTTATATACTGAATGTTGCCAAAGCCCCGCCCACCTGCCAGCCCCCACTCTTCAGCCATTTTCAGCCTCTGTACATCACGTTTTTGGCCTCCATACGCCCTGTTTTAGACCCGTTCCAGGCTGTGGGGATTGCCATAGCACATTGCTGCCAATTGCCACCTCCATGCATCGCATTTTCAGCCTCCACGCTAATGTGCGTCTTATACTCCGAAGCATCTTATACTCTGGAAAATACGGTACGTATATTTTTCTGGGAGTCTCCATCCAAGTACTAACAATATATAACCTGGGATAGCTTTTTCAAGATCAGCCAACTGTGGTCAACTGCTGTGATTTATTTACTTATGACTAATTTTTATTCAATATGGTGATGATTGGGTGGTGGAACTGTCAATCACAACCAGATAACTGAGAGCTTTTCCTTCTAGTTATATTCTGAAGGTGGGAGAGAAATTGATGAGAGAGGGATTGGGGAGCTATGGATGAAAGGCCAATCTGAAGGAATCTCAGAGTCAGAGGTGGGTTTCAGCAGGTTCTGACCAGTTCTGGAGAACCGGTAGCGAAAATTTTGAGTAGTTCAGAGAACTGGTAGTAAAAATTCTGACTAGCCCGGCCCCCATCTATTTTCTGCCTCCCAAATCCCAGCTGATCAGGAGGAAATGTGGATTTTGCAGTATCCTTCCCCTGCCATGCCCACCAAACCAAGCCCACCAAGCCATGCCCACCAAGCCACGCCACACCCACCAAGCCACACCCACAGGACCGGTAGTAAAAAATGTTGAAACCCATCACTGCTCAGAGTCCTAGCTTAAGAAAACTTCCATCTGTTAGAGAGATTGGGGATAGATGGGTGGAGGGATAGAGAGTAGATAGGGATAATATTACATGAAACTGCTGAATTATTTAATATAATTAGTTTGTTACTTTGTTCAAATGTTAACAAACTTACTGTGCTGTGCCACCTTGCATCCTCCCTAATTCTTGTCATGTTAACTGAGAGACATAAAAGAGAAAAATAAAATGAGTGGGTGGAGTGGGTGGTAGCAGAAAAAGAAATAGATCCTTTAGCGAGCTCTCACAGCTATTGGGATTTGGCCTTTATTTGGAAGAATAATGACCGGAGGACAGGCAAAGAGGAAGTATATGGCAATTATGTATGATTGGATCATTCAGCATTTATATATCTGCTTGTAAGTTACTAATAACTGGTTATATATGTTGCTATAAATCATAATGTAGGCCATTGTAGTTTGCTGTGCATAATTGATAGTTTAATGAATGGTATGAATTAGTTCACCATGGCTTATTCAGCAAAAGTTAAAATAGTATGGCTTGGAATGATGGGTAAACCCAAGCTACTCCCTTTGGTTTTTGGTTACCTATTTAAGAATCAGGCATGTGCTGACTGAAATAAGGCAATTTTCTTTTGCATTATCCTCTTATATTGGGAACTCTGGAGCATTATAGCTGGTATGCATATAAAATAAATCATAATTTCAGTTTTAAGTTTTGTCTCTTTGAAAATTGTAGGTAATTAAATTAAGAATTTGGAAGTTCAATATAGACGAGGAGGTGTTATTCAAATGCTCATCTTACAACTCTTCTCTGATCTGGCTCTTGGTGGAATTGACTCAGATGCTAGCAATATGGCATTTTGTTCTCCCACAACTACAGATGTTCTGCCTCTTTTGTAATCCACTTACAATGTGGGCTTATTTGACTCAAATTTGAACCCTTCTTAATGTACATTTAGGTTGGAAAAAACATGTACATTATGGGTATGTATTGGCATGTTGGATTTTCATACAACTGCAGATACGTTGTTCCAAAACCAAGCGGGCTTGTCTAGGCTACAAATCTATAGTTGTTTCACCCAGGATGACTTTTCTCAAAAGATTATGGGACTTATATTTTTTTATATCTATTTATTATCGCGTCATCAGATAATCGCCCAGCCGCCCTGTTTAGGGTGACCCGCTCCCTCCTCCATCTGGAAGCGCGGGATGATCCCTTGCAGGGTCGAGCTGAGGATTTTGTGCAGTATCTGTATGACAAGATCGCTCAGATTCGGGAAGGCCTGGCCTCTGACTGGGTAAGTCCGGACAGGATGACTGAGGCAAGTCTTGAGAGTGTTATCTGGGAGGAGTTCGATCCTGTGGCTCCCGAGGACGTGGACAGGATCCTGGGACAGCTGAACGCGACCACATGTTTATTGGACCCGTGTCCCTCCTGGTTGGTACTGGCTTCCTGGGAGGTTACACGAGGCTGGCTCCAGAGGATTGTTAACGCTTCTTTGAGTGAGGGGGTCCTGCCATCCGCTTTGAAAGAAGCGGTGGTGAGGCCCCTCCTCAAGAAGCCCTCTCTGGATCTGGCTGTATTGGCTAACTATCATCCAGTCTCCAACCTTCGCTTTGTTGCGAAGGTCGTTGAGAGTGTGGTGGCGCAGCAGCTTCCCCGGTACCTGGATGAAGCTGTCTATCTAGACCCGCTCCAGTCCGGCTTCCGACCTGGGTACAGCACAGAAACAGCATTGGTCGCGTTGGTGGATGATCTCTGGAGGGCTCGGGATAGCGGTTGCTCCTCTATCCTGGCACTGTTAGATCTCTCAGCGGCTTTTGATACCATCGACCATGGTATCATGTTGCACCGGTTGTAGGGGCTGGGGGTGGGGGGCACCGTTCTGCGGTGGTTCTCCTCCTACCTCTCTGACCGGTCGCAATCTGTGTTGACAGGGGGGCAGCGGTCGACCCCGAGGTGCCTTGCGTGTGGGGTGCCACAAGGGTCGGTCCTCTCGCCCCTTCTGTTCAACATTTATGTAAAGCCGCTGGGTGAGATCATCCGTGGCTTTGGGGTGGAGTTCCATCAGTACGCTGACGATACTCAGCTGTACATCTCCACCCCAGGCCACCCCAACGATGCCCTTGAAGTGATGTCCCAGTGTCTGGAGGCCGTGCGGGCCTGGATGGGGAGAAACAGGCTCCGACTCAACCCTTCCAAGACTCAGTGGCTGTGGCTTCCGGCGTCCCAATATAGCCAGCTGGTGCCATCGCTGGCTATTGGGGGCGAATCACTGGCCACCACGGAGAGGGCTCGCAACTTAGGGGTCCTCCTGGATCCACGGCTGTCTTTAAAAGAGCACATGACGGCCGTGGCCAGGGAGGCTTTTTATCAGGTTCGCCTGATACGTCAGTTGCGCCCCTTTCTGGATCAGGACTCCCTACGCACGGTCACTCAAGCACTCGTCACTTCCCGCCTGGACTACTGCAATGCTCTCTACATGGGGCTCCCCTTGGGGTGCACCCGGAGGCTACAGTTAGTCCAGAATGTGGCCGCGCGGGGGATTAAGGGAGCGACGGGGCGGTCACATATGACACCTCTCCTGCGCGAGCTGCACTGGCTTCCTGTGGTCTTCCGGGTGCGCTTCAAGGTGTTGGTGACCACCTTTAAAGTGCTCCATGGCTTAGGGCCGGGTTATCTGCGAGACCGCCTTCTGCCGCCAATAGCCTCCCACCGACTGGTTTGCTCGCACAGAGAGGGCCTCCTCAGGGTGCCGTCGGCCAGACAGTGTCGGCTGGCGACCCCCAGGGGGAGAGCCTTCTCTGTGGCAGCATCCGCCCTCTGTAATGACCTACCCCCTGAGATACGCACAATATCAGACCTCCGGACTTTTCGTTGGGCCCTGAAAACACACCTATTCCATCTAGCTGGGCTGGCTTGATCCCTTCCTCTCAGTTTTAATTGAATTTGGTTTTAATTGGGTTGTTCTTAATATCTTGGGCCGAAATTATTTAATTGTTTTTTAAATTGTTTTTAAATTTTATATGCAATGTTTTATCTTGGCTGTACACCACCCTGAGTCCCGCAGGAGAAGGGCGGTATAGAAATAAAATAAAATAATAATAATAATAATAATAATAATAATAATAATAATAATAATAATAATAATAATAATAATAATGTTTATATAACTGCCCACCTCACAAAAATATACTCTGAGCTTGATGACCATTAAAAACTATAACAATATATAATATAACAAATATAAATGAAATAAAAAAACATAAAAACCCAACATTGTGGGAGAGCAACCATCACCCAACCCATACAACTGTCAGGTGCAAATAACAATTCATTGAGTTCAAAGCACGGAAGAATTTATTATTGCTACCTATACACAAGAATTTGGCCAACTAATGGTCAAAGCGGAATAAGTGCTAGATAAGGGTCAGTGAAATTCATGGAGGGATGGACTTAGGTCTCTTGTAGGAGCGCCAACCTCTTGTAGGAGTGCACATTTTACCCCATCCTCCAGCTCAGTCTTGTTTTCTACAACAACCGCCTTTCAGGATCCCCATTTTGATGGGAGTGTTGAATATTTTCTGTAAGAATTCCTTAGGAGTAGGCAGAATGTTCCCTCAAGAACATGTTACAACCATGTAACAGGCTCATATTGTGACTGGGCCGTTCTAGAACATTTGGAAGAGTCTGTTTCTAGTTTGCAGGATTCCATGTTGGAATGTTTTTTTTATAGATTTGGCAACTCCCTTTCACTTCTTATTTTTGAGTAAGAGCAAAGAATGGATGAACATTGCAGTCCTACATAGCACCTCTTTTGTGGGTGGAAATAGAAGCAATTGTCCTAGGCTCTGGACATGTTCAGGGCCCGTTGAAAGCATAATCCAGTGTTCCAAAAAATCAATAGATTGATATCTCTCAAAGGCAGAAAAACTAGTCAAGTAAAATCCCAAGTATTGTATTGTACTGCAGTAATCTTCTGATAATGTAATTATGCTGAAATAAAACATATCCTTAAAGTTGAATTGGCTTCCAAGAAATATGTTTAGAATTCCTGTGTATGACTTTGAAAACACACATACAGTATTCTTTTTAGTTCATGTGAATCTGTTTACCAAGGGTTTCTTAGAATGTGGGTACTTAAAGGAAAAGAAAAATACTTCTTCTGAAGCACAAAATATCTTTGTCATTTTATTCATGGAACTGCAATTCATGTTCTTTACACTGTAATGAGGACATCTTTAGATGTAGTCATTTTTAGCTGACCCCTGATGCCTTGGAAGCAATACCTTTGTTCAGTCTTCTTGCTAGACTCCTTCCTCAGATACCCATGGCAAACACAACACAAATGAAATGATTATCTTTGTTTAGAAGTTATCAGTTATTAATGATGACCTGGAAGATTCTGTTCCTGAGTTTCTTTTTTCAGTACTATTTCCCAGACGCACTGTTGGCATTCTAACAACTCTCTGACAAACCTCCCACAGCCGTCTGTCAGTTCTCAGGCATCGTTTGGGAATTGTTCTTCAAACCAATTCTAATATAGGCCTTTATTAATAGGCTTGATGTCTGCACCAATCAAACGAAGAATTCATTAATTCTGCATCCAGTACATTTCAATATGAACAAAAGTACCATATGGTAGCACTCGACTAACTAGATATTGGAAAGACTTCTGAAGTGTATGTTGTTCTGCAGCGTGGAATACTTCCTTTCCTCATTTTCTTGATTTGTGAAGAAATTTTTTTAACTTTCATGAAAAAAAGTTTGTGAAGGAAATTATCTTGCCTGGAAATGAAGACTGGAAATATCTTGGACTTTTTGTCCTCTGTTCTCCTTGCTGTCATCTTTCTTTTCAGGAACACATGGATAAAATAGTATGTAACCTGAAAGTTTCTCTGAATTCATTCTTGAAATACAGGAATTGTATTCAATCATTAAATGCTTACATGGGGGAGGAAGATGAATTTTGCCAGTTTGCTCTTGGTTGTGTCATCACACAATTCTTTTAAAACCTCAGAGAAGCAGTTTTGATGTTTGGGGTTTTTTCCCCCTAAGGGGCAAAATAATTTAAATGTAATTGATGAAACAATCAAAAGGCAGATGCTTAAGTAACAAATGGTTTTGTACATTAATACACAACAGTTGCCCTAAGAGGGGTAATACGGGTATATTTTTATAATGCTGATAAATTTTTCATTATATTTTTTAAAAAGTGATGCTGCAGCATTTTTTTGGTCTCAGAAAACTCCTCCATTCAAAACAGATGAAATCAGTTAAGTTGCTACGATCAATTTCATGATGGAGATTTTTGTCCTATAGCCTTGAACTCCTTGTCTCCCAAGTGCAAATTAGCTGGAAAATGAAGTTGGATTAAGATTTCCCCCTCCCCCCAGATTTCAGATCCATTTCTCCCATTTGGCCACAAGGAAGGTCAGGTATTCTGTCCAGACTACTTGGACAGTTCCTGCTTCTTCTCTCCTCCCATCCATCCTGGAGAAGAAGCACCATCTGCTTTCCTTTCTCTGGACAAGTATTTTGAGAACTGGTGGGAGAAGGAAAAAAAAAAAGTTTTGCAGCTCTTCCTATCATTTGGGTCAGAAGATAAAACTTGGGAGCACTTTTGTTAATTTCACCCAGTTTTTAAAACAAACAAATGGCCCATTATTTGAACTTGTTAAAAAATAAAAGAAAAGGCCTATTTTTTTTATTGTTCAGCTACTGGGCCAGGGGTAAAAGACCAAAAGTTTTAGCCTTTCATGGCAGGCAGAGGGACCTCCTAGTACAAAATGGTCATTGAGGGCAGAGAATTGGGACCAAGGCCTGCTTACCAGAGCCAGTCAGAACAGAGGCATTTGTCTAAGATGAGGTGCAGGAGCAGTGGTGGATTGCTACCAGTTCACCCCAGTTCAGGCAAACCGGTAGCAGCAGCGGCGGGAATCTCCGCCCACCCACCTGGGCATCATCAAACACAATCTGGGCATGTGCAGAAGCTTCTGCGCATGCGCAGACCAGTGATCGGTTTCAAAATTTGTTTACTACCGGTTCTGTGGGTGTGGCTTGTTGGGCATGGCTTGTTGGGCGTGGCAGGGGAAGGATACTGTAAAATCTCCATTCCCACCCCACTCCAGGGGAAGGATACTGTAAAATCTCCATTCCCTCCCGATCAGCTGGGACTTGGGAGGCAGAGAATAGATGGGGGCGGGTCCAGTCAGAATTTTTACTACCGGTTCTCTGAACTACTCAAAATTTCCACTACCGGTTCTCCAGAATTGGTCAGCACCTGCTGAAACCCACCTCTGGTGCAGACGGGGCGTGCGCGTGAGCGAACTGGTAGCAAAGGTAAGTGAAACCACCCCTGTGCAGGAGGTGAACCAGAGTGCCCCATTTTGCAATAGCAGAGGAGAGAAAACGTTACTTCTTATGTGAGGAATAAAATTCCTAGGAGCCTAGGAAACAGAGAAACAGACAGTATTGTTTTCTTCCTTTCCATGGTAGTTGGTAAATTATCCATCCTTATGCTGGTGTGGATGAGCCCAGAGACTATTTTTCTTTCTCTCTTTCTTTCCTTCTCCATTCAAGGCTCCTTCTAGGCCAGCACATTTAATGCCATTTTATCTGTGGATGATTTATCTTCTTCCGGTCACCAATGGTGACTGAACTGGAGCAATGTGAGTGTGTTAAGTCAATTGTTCCTCATCGGCAGTTTAGAGCTGGCTACTCTCTTTGCATTCTGACTTTCAGAAATTTGTTATTTCCTTCAGCAATGACTGGGTTTGTGTGTGTGTGCGTGTGTGTGTGTGTGTGTGCTGCTATAGTTTTGAAGCATTCAACATGAAGCACAAATTATAAATATATTTTCCAGTTGAAATTGGTGGGACTTAAAATATATGAAGATTGATAGCCACTCATTTATGAAACTAATAGGCAGCAGCGTGTATGAGTTGCTGCCCATGCTAATTTTGGATGGGGAGGGCGATTTTACTCTTATCTGTTATGAATTTGGCTCCATCATAAATACAATATTTGCCACAGTTACCAGAATAGGACTTTCCAAGGTTCTCTGTAAACATAATGAAGTAAACATATTTAATGAATTAACCAGAGATCTAGTTTGATTGAAGACTGCCCCATCATAGTTTTAAAAACAGAATATTGTATATGGTGAGAAGAAAAAGCAAAATAATTTTGCTTGTACAGATTCTGAAATGTTGGTAAATACACTTTCACCCTTGAAAACTGAAATAGAGTGACTTTTTATTGCTATGGAAACCTTTGGTACATAGTATAATAAGAAAATGTTAACGGATGAATGTTGTATAGAACAATGCTGGTTGATTATGGTTAGTGCTCTCTCTCAGACATGTTTTTGAGTTTGCTGTTGGGGTTACCTACATTTCTTCCTCCGCGTACTCTTTAATGGAACATAATGTTCCTATATACAATCCTTAATCTGCCATTTTAAAAATATTATTGTGACTGGGCTTCTGGTTTCTGGTATAATCATAATTACCTCACTATTCAAAACCTCTGAAATTTCCATAGAAAGCCATGATAACATCAAGATAACAACACATAATCATGCAAATGACAAAATATTGTGATTACATCACAGTGTTTGATGTAACTATCCAAATTATATCATTTGCATGATGGAAGTGCTGTCATTTGCTGTCCCTGTCTTCCCATCGGTACGCATTTCCCTGGCAATGAATTATAATATGTTTTTTTTCAAATTGCAGATTTTAAAACTGAAAAGTAGGCATTTCTGAATTGTTCTAACCATGTTTGTTCAAATACTGCATTCTAGAGAAACTATTTGTTATAAAATCATAGGTTTGCAAGGGAACATAAAATCAAATCCAACCCACACTCAATTCAGAAATATTTGAATTAAGCATCTCTGATAGTCTTTCTAAAATTTGGCCTGAAAAGACCCTCCCCCACTTCTCCCAAAGATGCAGGACAGATTTAATTTAAATTACAAATTGGGAGATTTTCCCAAAGGTGCTTTTTCAGAAGGCAATTGGACTTTCTTGCTTTTCTTTAAAGACATTTTGCTTCTCATCCAAGAAGCTTCTTCAGCTTAAAAATACTTTTTAAATTTTCTTCCTTAATCATATCCCTTGCATTCATACCCAAACTTTGTAGTCTTGCCTGGTTCTAAAATTCTCAGTTTATTTATCTTCTTTTTTCTTTATAGAGAAATCTTCTAGAGTTTGTTCACTTCTATCTCATTTCATGTCGTATTACCAGTAACGAGTAGGACAGAGTACAGTTAGCAGTCTTGTTCACATCTGTATTTTTTTAAAGTTAGGTTCATTTTTATGAAATGTCCTTTTCCAATTTAGATTTAAGTTAATGGATTGGATTTTAATTTTAAATATGATTTCTTTCACAAGTTAGTCTGCTCCACATTGCATGTGTTTTAGGGCTAAATTAGGAGATTTATCCCAATGTTTATCCAAAATCTCTTTTTTAACCTTCTGCTCTTTAGTTCAACTCCTCTTTGGAGCAATGGAGAGAAAGTTGTGGTTGAAAGTGTTGGTTCAGTGGATACAAGATCTTTCTACCATACCAGTTGACCTTTAGGCAGTGTTTTAGGACTAGAGACATCTGGAATCTTGAAGAAATGTTGCAGGCAATCTCACAAAATGGGGAAGAGCTATCCTGTTTATAAAATGGCTGCCATAAGAAGTTGCTCCCGTTACAAAATACAGCTTACCCTAAAAACTACTTGGAAAATTGCTTCTAAGCCAGAGGATCTTTGTCTGCATATAACAGAATGGAGGAAGGGATTAGGGGGAAGTACAATCTGCCTGAACTTTCTGGAACTCTAAGCAGATCTCCTGTCATTTTTAAAAATTATGCTAATGCCTGGCACATTGTCATTTTAAAAATAACAATGGTCCCCTTGGAGTTTTTAAAATAATTTGCCTGGCGGTTTGCTGCATTATGAAAACTGTACCCAAAAATTCTGACATCTTTCTAGTGTCGAAGGGAGTCAGGGGGAAGGACATAAATGGTCCTTACAAGCAAAACACTTTGCCTTCTGAAACTGCAGCTTTCTTCTGTGCCATTTCCTGTGGATATTTCTGAAAGCCGTGTGAACAAGCTTTGCTGAAATTGAGTTTTTCCCCCCTGAAATGCAAGTTCCCTCTTTCTCCATCCTGAAGGGTGGCTTAAATTCTTACAGAAGCCCCAGGCAAAGAAAGCAAAAATAAATAAATAACATACTGTGAATTAGCCGAAGAGAAAGAGAACCAACAGGGAGCAGATAGACGGACTGCAGCCTATCAGCGTCAAAGCCATTTTTTTGCCCCTGGAGCTGGTACAAAATAACATCTTATGTAGTGTGACTGATTGAAAACAAAAAAAAAAAAAAAAAGAGTGATGGAGAAAGGAATCTGTAAGTTGACACCTGCTGACAAGTTTAGGGTTACAACCTGGCACCTCTACAGAAAAACAGAGAGCCTGACCAAACAGCCAGACCTGAGCCTCTGCCCCAGTTATGCGTGAAAAGTCATAGAACATGTAACAAAGAACATAGAATAATAAGGCTGGAAGGGATCTTGGAGATCTTCTAGTCCAGCCCCCTGCTCAAGACAGGAGACCTTATATCATCACACTCAAATGGTTATCCAGTCTATTTTGGAAACCTCCAGTGATGGAGCAGCCACAACTCTAGGAGGCAAGCTATTCCAGTGATTAATGGTTCATACTGAGAAAATTTCTCCTTCCTTCTAGGATGGGTCTCTCTTTAACAAGCTTCCACCCATTATTTCTTGTCCTGCCCTCTGGTGCTTTGGAGAATAAGTCAATCCCCCTTCTCTGTGACAGTACTGGAAGACAATTATCATGTCCCGCTCCCAATCCTTCTCTAAACATACCTAGTTCCCTTAGCCGTTCATCATATAATTTAGCCTCCAAACCCTTTATCTTCTTTGTTGCTCTTCTCTGCACACTTTCAATTTTGTTTCATATAGTATCAACCTTGTGAACTCTCAAGCTTCCTTTTAGCGCTATGTATTCAAAATGGACAATGATTTATATATATGTATGTATGTATGTATGTATGTATGTATGTATGTAATAGCATGTGTATATGGGTATGGGTAGATATATACTTTCTTTTGAGAGCAGGCAACAGAAATTTCATTTTTAATGTGTGCCAGTGTGCCCACAGTAAAAAATGATAATAAAAGTTATCCTGCCATGCCATGCCATCCCATCCAGTGGTGCTATTCAGCCAGTTCTATCCGGTTTGGGCAAACTGGTAGCGGCGACTGTGGGAGGCTCCGCCCACCCGCCCGGACATCATTTGCGAACTGGTAGCGAAGGTAAGTGAATACCACCACTGATCCCATCCCATCCCATCCCATATTATCTTTCTAGGATTTCATCATCTTTTTTATATCATGATGACCAGAATGGGACATGGTATTCCAAGTGTGGCCTCATTAGTGCAATATAAAGCGGCATTATCATTTCTTGTGATCTTGATGTTATCCCTCTGTTGGTGCAGCCCAGGACTGAATTGGCTTTTTTGGCAGCTGCAGCACATTGCTGTCTCATACTTAAGTGGTGGCTCACTAGGAGCCCTAGATCTCTCTCACAGTTACTACTGTTAAACCAGGTACCACCTGGTTCTGTACCTATGCATTTGGTTGTTCCTGCCTAAGTGTAGGACCTTATTTTTCTCCACTGAACTGCATCTTGTTGGAGAGGGCTTAGTGCTCAAGTTTGTCAAGATCCTTCTCAATCTTGAGTCTATCTTCCAAAGTGTTAGCAGTTTCCCCCAGCTTGTGTGAAAAGCCTGGTCCCTAAAAGGTAGGGCTCCTTTACTTAAAACAGGAGAACAAGATATTGGCAATTTGAAATGATTTAGCATGTTGCTAAGCAGCAAACTCTTATCTATCCATACAAAAATAAATAATAATACAAAGTAGAGTGCCTTTAAAAAAAAGAAAACATGCACTTTGCAGAGTCACCTTTTAAAATACAGGAGACACAATATATTTTATTTATGGATAAAGAACTGTGGAGTTTGAATCTATCCTTGAAGAAAATAATTTTAGTTTAATAGCCTGGGTGTGGAATAGGTCACTGTAGATGCTACAAAATGCATCTTAAGATTCACAGTGAATATAAGCTGCCTTTGAATAGGTGGCGTGCAATTAGATGTATAAATAAATTTTAGAACAATGTATTTTCAGTGCTTGCACATTTATTGTAACAGTACAGCAGTTTGAGCAGACTTTTACACTAATACAGCATCAAATTCCTTTTGAGAACTGAAGTGAATTTTGACAATTGGTATGATGTGATATTGTGTTTAGAATTTCTTTGTCAGGCTTCTGAGTGCTACTTCTCTAAAACATTTTTCAGTGACACGGGAAACATTTAAGGTTCCTGGCTAGGAACCACTAACTGTGGCTCAGAGGTCAATGGATGTAGCTTATTTAATGCTGACAGATTTTCAGGGACTGCAAATACCTTTATATTCTGATTATGTTTTTATAATTCAGTTGTCAATCATTTATCAATTAGAGTGGCCTTGGCCAAAGACAAGTTGGCCATTCCTGTACTAAATAATGACTTATTATTATTATTATGTACTAAAGGATAATTTATTATTATATGTGTTTGAGACCTTTGTGTATTTTTCTGTGCTTCAGTAGATAGGACATATCCAAGGATGAGTTAAGATACCATGCTGAGCCATAATGCTTTGTAAATCATGATCTGTGATGTAAAGACCCTAACAAATGTGTCTTGTTCCAGAAATTATAATTAAATTATGATTTAGCACAATGTGTGTATCCAACCATACTCTGTTCTTTTATGACATGACCAGTAACCTTCAGGAAAATAAGAACTATGAGGGTTTTGAGTGTTGTTTCATAAACACTGAAACAACTACTCATACCTGATCCTTTGTCTTATCCTGATTTTTTGAAGATAGGCAATAACTTTTCCTGTAGAGTCAGTAATGTTTGTCTTTGCTATGTTTGTTCCCGAAGCAACATGCTACAATCACCCCTTCTTCCATGCAGTTATTAGAGGAGCACAGAGATGAAGACCGGAGGCAGGAGAATGGTCCCCCCTCTGGAATCTGCTGTCCAAACTCAACAGCTTATCACTTCATGGTAAGGATCACCCTGGGAATAAGCTTATTTGATGTCTGAATTGTTTCTGGTTGCAATAGTGGAGAATATCAGTAGCTCCAGATAGACTTGTTGATATCGTCTGAGCTTGTTTATTTTCTAGTAGACATTTCATTACCAGGCAACCACATCAGTGCACAGATAGTATTTTTGCTTATGCAAATATATTAGAAATCCAGATTTCAGTTTGGATGAGGGTTAGCGCTAAATTATTATGGGCTTTTATGCTTCTGTAAAAGTAAAATGGCTGCATGAGCACTTGCCTCTGACTTTGCTTTCCATACGACCTTTTTTCTAAGAACATTTACATGTTCTTTGATTTGAATTCAATGAGATGCCTGGAAAGTCAGATCTAAGCTGTGCTGGTAGGGGATTTTTAACATAATCTGTGAAAAAGTGTCAGTTTTTAAGATATCATAAGACTTGTTTTTTTTTTTTATTGCAGCAGCCTAACACATATATCCTTCTAGAATTCATGGATTGGGCATCTGTTTCTAGCATGGGTTTTGCTTTGCTTTTAGAACCAGTTATCCATAGTTGGATATAGAACCAATCAGCTGGTACTGATCCATTTTTCATCCCACCTCATAAGTGTGTAAACCTTTGCTATGCTAGCTGAGCAATAGTTCCAGTCAGTGGAAGTTTAGATGATGAAACATTGCATCCTACCACATGATGAATACCTGCTGCTCACACAATACAACAAGCAGCAGTAGAGCATTGCAGATCATAGAAAACTCTGAGGACATCATCTTATTTTCTGTCTCTCCATTTCACAGCTAAATGCAACACAGCTGGTCATACATTGTTTCTGTCCATCAATTGGTCAGACTGCTGCTTATCTTGCTTCTGCCCTTCCTGGTGAGCAAGGGGCTTACTTCTCTGATCCACAGTTTGGCTGCGAAGTCAAACTGGGAGAGAAGTGGGTCGATTGGCACTCAGCCTCACAAACGGCAGTGTGTTATCAAGGATAAATTTGTCGGTCTAACCTCCGGGTCATAAATCCAGTCCAAGTTCAGAATGCAAAACGAACTTCTCAGGAGGAACAGCATCTGAAAGAATAAATAAATAGAGAGGCCAAGAGACAAGCTGCAATCAAATGGCTAAGGCTTTTGTTTTTAGCAAGGACTCGGTGCAACTGAGAGTCAAGACTGGCTTCCAGGGCTGCAGCAGCAAAGTTGAAAGTCAACTTTGCCATTCTCAGATTGCTCCCTAAATGCCAAAGATCTCTGGCCCTGCCCAAGCATAGCGGGTTACAGGTAGCCCTAGACTTATTTATTTATTTATTTATTTTTTCATATTTGTATACCGCCCTACTCCCGAAGGACTCAGGGCGGTGAACAGCCATAATAAATACAAATACATATAGAAGTTAAAAACTATTAAAAACAGATTAAGTAATTTGGCTCAAAGATTAAAACATCCAAATTTATCTAAAAGAGGTCTAAACCCAATTTAAAAGCCAATTTAAAAAGCCAATTTAAAAAGGGAGAGTTAGGTCAGACCAGCTTGTTGGAATAGAAATGTTTTCAGGGCTCGGCGGAAAATGCGTAAGTCTTGGATGTTTCGTAACTCCGGGGGAAGCCCGTTCCAGATGGCAGGTGCCCCCACAGAAAAGGCTCTCCCCCTGGGGGCCATCAGTCGACATTGTTTGGCCGACGGCACCCTGAGGAGTCCCTCTCTATGGGAGCGAACTGGTCGGTGAGAGGCTATTGGTGGCAGGAGGCAGTCTCGTAAGTACCCTGGTTCTGAGCCATGGAGTGCTCTAAAGATAGTAACCAAAACCTTGAAGCGCACCCGGAAGACCACCGGGAGCCAGTGCAGCTCGCGCAGGAGGGGGGTTACATGAGAGCGCCACATTGCTCCCATCACCACCCGCGCGGCCGCATTCTGGACCAGTTGGAGCCTCCGGGTGCTTCTCAAGGGGAGCCCCATGTAGAGAGCATTACAGTAATCCAGGCGTGAGATGACAAGGGCGTGAGTGACCGTGTGTAACGAGTCCCGATCCAGAAAGGGACGCAACTGGCGAATCAGCGAACCTGATAAAAAGTCCTCCTGGCCATGGCCGTCATATGCTCTTCTAAAGACAGCCGTGAGTCCAGGAGGATGCCCAAGTTGCGAACCCCATCTGTGGGGGCCAGCGACTTGCCCCCAATAGTCAGAGATGGCGTCAACTGACTATATCGGGACGACGGAAACCACAGCCACTCGGTCTTGGATGGGTTGAGTCTGAGTTTGTTCCTCCCCATCCAGATCCGTACGGCCTCCAGGCACCGGGACATCACCTCGAGGGCATCATTTGGGGTGGTCTGGGGTGGAGATGTACAGCTGGGTGTCATCAGCGTACTGATGGTACTTCACCCCAAAACCACGGACGATCTCACCTAGCGGCTTCACATAAATGTTGAATAGAAGGGGCGAGAGGACCGATCCTTGTGGCACCCCACATATAAGGGGCCTCGGGGTCGACCTCTGCCCCCCTGTCAACACAGACTGCGACCGGTCAGAGAGAAAGGAGGAGAACCACTGTAGAACAGTGCCCCCCACCCCCAACCCTTCCAACCGGTGCAGCATGATATCATGATCGATGGTATCAAAAGCCGCTGAGAGGTCTAGTAGGACCAGGACAGAGGAGCAACCCCTGTCCCGAGCCCTCCAGAGATCATCAACCAACTTATGACCACAGTTGAGCTCAACATTTCCATTGCTAAGCGAGACAATTGTTTTGCCCCATTTTACGATCCCATTTGCCATAGTTGTTAAGTAAATCTGGCAACAAAGATGATCAGGGGACTGGAGGCTAAAACGTATAAAGAACGGTTTCTGGAATTGGGTATGTCTATAGTTTGATGAAAAGAAGGACTAGGGGTGACATGAATAGCAGTGTTCTTCCTATATCTCAGGGGCTGCCACAAAGAAGAGGGAGTCAAGCTATTTTCCAAAGCACCTGAGGGCAGGACAAGAAGCAATGGGTGGAAACTAATCAAGGAGAGAAGCAACTTAGAACTAAGGAGAGATTTCCTGACAGTTAGAACAATTAACCAGTGAAACAACTTGACTCCAGAAGTTGTGAATGCTCCAACACTGGAAGTTTATAAGAAGATGTTTGACAACCATTTGTCTGAAATGTTGTAGGGTTTCCTGCCTGAGCAGGGGGTTGGACTAGAAGACCTCCAAGGTACCTTACAACTCTGTTATTCTATTCTATTCTATTCTGTTCTGTTCTGTTCTGTTCTATTCTATTCTATTCTATTCTATTCTATTCTATTCTATTCTATTCTATTCTATTCTATTCTATTCTATTCTATTCTATTCTATTCCATTCCATTCTATTCTATTCTATTCTATTCTATTCTATTCTATTCTATTCTATTGTCTGAATCATTGCAGTTAAGTTAGTAATACAATTGTGAAGTGAATCTAGCTTCCTGATTGATTTTGCTTGTCAGAAAGTCACAAATGGTGATCATGTGGCCCTGGGACACTGCAACATTCATAGATAAATGCCAGTTGCCACAAGGCAAGTGCCAAGTGTGAAGAATAGTTAGAAGTTGCTTTTTTCAGTGTTGTAATTTTGAATGGTCATTAAAGCAATGGTTGTAAATTGACTACTTGTATTCCTGAACAGACCTTTTGAATTAAGCAGTTTCTCGGCATAGCCAAGTACTCTATGCTTCTCATGGTCCCGATTGTTCATCCACAGACAGTGGTGGTTTTCAAGACTGGATGGAGGAGGTATAGATCAGCTCCTGGTTTAGGTCAAATAGCAATAGTAATAGCACTTAGAGTTAGATACCACTTCACAGTGTTTTACAGCCCTCTCTAAGCAGTTTACAGAGTCAAGCATATTGCCCCCAACAATCTGGGACCTCATTTTACCAACCTCGGAAGGATGGAAGGCTGAGTCAACCTTGAGCTTGGTGAGATTCGAACTGCCAAATTGCAGGCAGCAGAAGTAGCCTGCAGTACTGCATTCTAACCACTGCGCCACCACAGCTCTTCAAATGTTGATTCTCTCCTGGTTTAGGCCAGTGTCTGTTGGATTCAGAGCACTGCTATAGGTGCACCTTTATATATAAGCACCATAACTATATTGAAAGATGAAATAATATTGATAAGTTTTTCCGCACTTCTTCATTGCACTGTGATATAATATAGAGGCCTTGTCTTCTCAGATATTTGGTTCTGATTATTCCTGGTGATGTTTGAAAGCAACCACAATTACTATTATCTTTGGGGGACTTTTGTGTGTGTGTGACTCACTTGTCCACCATTTGCCGATCATGTTCCAGTTAACCATTATGCCAGCTTGTGGTTGATATGAGAAGTCATCAGAACATTGAGTTTTATTGAAGACTGAGAGAAGGAAATTTTGCTTCTGGTAAGCTACCAGCTGTGGTCATGGTTTCACAGCAAGCTGCCAGGTGAGTCAATGGACTTCCTGGAGCAGATGATGATGTGTATTATTAACATGTCTTGGCATTATGCCTTCCCCTTGGTGCAGAAGTAATTAGAACTGTAGCTGAAAGGACAGCTTTTCCTTTTTGAAAAAAAAAAATGAAGAGTCTCAGAGAAAGAGAGATCCTTTTGCTAGTTTGGAAATTTTCTTTGATGAAAAACTATGAAATGATGTCATGCTTCATTCCAAAGTACCACCTGGTCTTCAATTGTTAGTACTGGCATTAAATGTTATACTGAAACGGAGTTACTTTCTGTGCAGCTCCATACATTTACATGCTTGTAAGGTCACGAATCCAGCTTTCATCTTTTATGTGGGTTACAAAGGATCAGCAGCAGTGGTGTCTGAATCAGTTTGGGGATTAAAATGCCAACTATGTATCTGAGTACAATGGTCGTATTCCAAAGGGTAGTTAGGCATCAACATAGCCTTCATGACACACAGATTCAAGGCATACTATTGCCAGTGTTGTTCCACAAAGAATCTCTCCTCTGGAGAGTTTTAAATATCCTAGGTTCCTTTACTCCTCACCCAAACATCTGAAAACCTTTGATTGATTGGGGTTAAATGGTGCAAAGCTTCCAATTCCATCCTGTTCTGACCTAGGCTTCCTTAGAAATTAAACAACACAAACTTAGTCCCTGCAAACCTCTTTAATTCATACGGCTGTAAATTACTTTCATTTACAGACTGCAAGGCTTGATAAACAGTCTTTCAGTGGAAGGTTATTAACACCACCTATCTCACGTGGAATGCTGCCAAAGAGCTAATTTCCAGACTAATTTTGGCCAAATAGGTTGTAAAACAAATGCCTTTAAAAGGCTCTGATGATCCCAGCTGAGTTGCCTGATCGTCAGAGGCTTTTAAAAGCATTTTTTAAACAACCTCTTCGGCCAAAGAGGTTGTAGAAAAAAATGCTTTTAAAAAAAAGCCTCTGATGATCGCGCGACTCAGCTGGGATCCTCAGAGCCTTTTAAAAACATTTCTTTTACAACTCAGAGGCTTTTAAAAGAAAAAAAAAGCCTCTGACGATTAGGCAACTCAGCTGGGATCGTCAGAGCCTTTTAAAAGCATTTTTTCTACAATCTCTTTGGCTGAGATTGCTTTTAAAATGCTTTTAAAAGGCTCTGAGGATCCCAGCTGAGTCACGCGGTCATCAGAGGCTTTTTTTTTAACTTTTAAAAGCATTTTTTCGGCCGAAGAAAAAATGCTTTTAAAAGTAAAAAAAAAAGCCTCTGATGATCGCGCGGCTCAGCCGGGCATGGGGGCAGTGGTGAAATGTAGAATTTGTTACTACTGGTTTTGTGGGCATGGCTTGGTGGGGGGTAATGTGACTGAGTGGGTGTGGCCAACTTTTTTTTTTTTTTTTTACTTTTAAAAACATTTTTTCTACAACCACTTTGGTCGAAGAGGTTGTTAAAAATGCTTTTAAAAGCCTCTGACGATCCCAGCTGAGTTGCCTAATCATCAGAGGCTTTTTTTTCTTTTAAAAGCCTCTGATGATCCCAGCTGAGTTGCCTGATCATCAGAGGCTTTTTTTTCTTTTAAAAGCATTTTTTCTTCTACCTCTTCAGCCAAAGAGGTTGTAAAAAAAAATCCTTTTAAAAGCCTCTGACGATCAGGCAACTCAGCTGGGATCGTCAGAGCCTTTTAAAAGCACTTTTTTAGCAACCTCTTCGGCCGAAGTTGTAGAAAAAAGAAGTTTTTATGGTGATATATGAATGAGTTATTGTGTCTGGCATCTTTAAGAGGCCACAATCCACTTCCAATCACTTCCAAACACCAGAATCCTGATTCCACTTGACCTTCTTTTTTGCTATAATTCTTGGTAAGTTGAGGTCTTGGTAGTTTTGATGGTGGAAAGTTCAGAGATGGTAGTATTTGAGTGTGGCTATAGATCTTATACCCCTTATTTCTCTGACATGTTTTTCTCCGAAGCCCTTCAATAATGCCATATTTTAACAGGCATAGTTATTTTCCTCCCATTAGCTGTAATAGCAGTAGCACTTAGACTTATACAGTATACTGCTTTACAGCCTTCTCTAAGTGATTTTACAGAGTCAGCATATTGTCCCCAACAATTTGGGTCCTCATTCTACCCACCTCGGAAGGATAGAAGACTGAATCAACCTTGAGCCTGGTGAGATTTGAACTGCCAAATTGCAGGCAGCCAGCAGGCAGCAGAAGTAGCCTGCAGTACTGCACTCTAACCACTGCGCTACCGAGGCTCATATGGGGGAAGTCCCTTCCTGTGGCTATAAGGTTCTGTGTATAGTAGTGGCTCTCAAATAACTAATTCACTGCAATAACATTTAACTATATCACTTGACTGATGAACCTAACAGCATTTCAATATATGCTCAGTATATTCTTTGCAACATGTTAACTTTATATTCCTTTGCAAAAACATTTTAAACCTGCCATGCACTCATTTGTATTGGGTCAATTATTATAATAATCTGCTGCTCTGAATTCTGTTCACATTGCCAGTAATGAATCTTCCAAGGCATGTTAGAGAGAATTGGATATGTTGCATTAGGGAAGAAGAAATAACTCTGTATACTATACATATGCACACGCATAACACCATAAGGGCTGTCTGGTGTACAAAAATGTGACCTCTGCTAAAAATTAGAAGGAGATGGTTAAGGTCAGAAACATACTAGACATTACAGAGCCAACTAAGAATGAGTGAGATGAGCCTCCAAAACTCTTTTTAATATGAAGGTGCATTCTGAACAAACCGGAATGTTTATGGAGATTCTCAATTATCCATGGACAATCATGGTTGTCCCAAAGGTGCATTTTTCCAAAACGCTTCTTGGGTGAGAAACGAAACATTTTCAAAGGAAAAAACCCCCCAAAAATCCAGTTGCCTTTTGGAAAAAAGCATCTTTGGAACAAACCAGAAATTAACCAAGATCAGATTTTCAGATAAACAGAATAATACATTCAAAACAGGGTTCTACTTACCTTTACTACTGGTTCGCAATGGAATCGTGCGCACAATCTGCACATGTGCAGATCGCCGATGGCGATATCTGGGGTGGGGGGCGGGGCCTCTTATTGGTTTTACTACCAGTTCTTGCAAACCGGTCCGAACTGGGGGCAACCCACCACTGATTCAAAAAGTTTTTTGTATCCAAGACCCAAAGAGCACAAATGAATGTTTTTCTGAAATATTGTTTCCATTATTATTGTGTATTTGTGTTTCCTTGGGTTTATTGTATGTTCAGTTCAAATGGAGAAATTTCCTTTTGTTGAGCAAAATAAATTAGCATAGTTTTCATTTATGGGTTTCAGACTGATATCAATGGATGTTGTGTTGTGCCATCATGTAATCTGAAAACATTAAAGAACCTCCTTGCAAACACTGACATCATAAACAACAGAGAATTGGCACCACAAAACGCACATTTTGGATGCTGGTTTCATTAAAACTGGCTCAGATCTTCAAAAGCTTTATGGCTGCCTGCCTTTTATGCACTGAACACAATGGTGGAATGTAAATACATCCAAGGCAAGGAGGAATAATGTAAATAAATTCTAAAGTGAAGTGACGGCAAATCATGTTAAGGCCAACCTCAAAAGACTGTTAATTTTGAACAGTTATATCCGTATTCTCCTTTGAGTCACAATATAACATGATGATACACTTATTTTCGATTATGTAAGTGGGATGTATGAATAGATTGATTGATCTTGGGAAATAAGATCGTGACTAACTTTAGTCATCCATATTAATACTTTTTGCAATAGTACATTTAGATGCAGCAGCAGTGTGTGAGGTCTATTGCACTTTTATTTGTATTGAATGTCGTTGTTTATGTCACAAGTGTCAAACTCGCTGTGTCACATTGCCATCACGTGATGTTTTGCGATGTTTTTCCCATTCACGGAGCTGGGGTGGGCGTGGCCTGTGTGCAGGGGATGGGCTTCAAGAATTTTAGCAAGGGGTTCTCTGCCCGTTGTTGGGTGGGTGTGGCCATGGTTGGCATGGTGGTGGGTTGTTTTCGCCCTGCCTGGGCTCTGGAGGCTTTCCCCGAGCCTCTGGGAGGGCGAAAATGGTTTCCCCAGGCTCTGGAGGACTCCTGGGAGGGGAGGAGCGGGGTGGGAGGGGAGGGACGGGGTGGAGTGGGAGGGGAGGGGAGGGGGTGGGCAGGACCAGCCTGGAATGGGATTTGGGGGTTTTCCGAACTGCACAGAATCTTAGCTAGAGTTTCTCCTGAACCCCTGCGAACCCCCAGCAGCCCACCCCTGCCTGTGCATGATGCATCCGGCCCACGGGCCGCCAGTCTGACACCCTTGGTTTATGTGGTTGTTTTGTACCCTGATAGAGTTTCAGCCTATAAAACTCTTTGATTCTTGATTCTGTCCTCTTAGTTGTCCCTTCCAATTTGTATTGTGAATCTGATATGTCTGATTATTTTGAAGTTGATAAACTTTTGCAGTGTATTGCAGGGGTTTGTTTTCTCCTGAGCAGGCCGTGGGCAATATCACTAAGTGGTGTTGGCAGGAAGAGTTTGAGCCCTTGGAATCCCGATATGGGGTGACACGAGGCTCTGCCGTCTCTCCATTACTGTTTTATCTCTATGTGAAGTCACTAGGAAAGATCATTTGCTAATACTGAGATTAAAGTCGTATAAAATCCTAAGAAAGGAAATATATAAACAAATAATCCGGAGGCCTCCTCCCACCCTTCTTAAATACTGGTTTTCTCCTGAGGTTCTACTCTACTTTCAACTTTACTTTGAAAAAACGAGCTGTTCTAAAGAGCAGCCTCTGTGTCTGGTCGTTCAGTTTCCAAGACTGCTTACTTCAAATGGAATCGGTCTGATCTGTACAGTCGTGTTGGGAGAAACCTTTGAGAGTTTCCCACATCTGGGAAGTGAAGGGTACGTAGTCAGAAGGCAGTGCTTTTCAGTAGCAATGCCAACTCTTTAGTGTAGTCCTGCAGTTAAATTGGACTGAGCCCTCTGACTGCATTTATAAGTAAAAAGTGCTAACAACTGAGGTTCAACAACATAGTGCATGATTAATGTAAGGTTAGCCATCGATTAAAGTTTTTATAATGTCGATATTATATTTTTTTAATTAGACATGCCATGGTTGTTTTGGTTCTGTTTTTCCATATTTTGTAAACGACTAACAATCCTGTGAATTTTGCTGGACAGGAAGGAAGGGTTATTTCCTTACATTTCCCATATTTTTCCCCACATCTGTCAGCAACCAGTTAATGGAGCAGTAGTTTCAGCATTTCTTACAATACCAACACAAAACCTTTATGGTTTGAAAAAGCAAATGCCCCCTTTGGCAGAATAAATGTACTATAGAGCTCTTTTAGATGCTGGCTTTTCTTCTAATACTTCTCTCATTTTCTCCAAGTAAGGCTAAGGTGGAAATTCATATTGGAATTCATTTGACCAATGAATCTCTAATATCTGCCCATAAAATACTGACTCTTAGTAAATTTCTAATGGCAAATACAAGAGGAATTATATTCTCATGGCTTCTGGATATAGCAAGAAGCAGAAAGCTAAGCTTGTAATATATGCCAGCCTTCTCAGGAACAGAAGTTTATTTTATCCACCCCATCTGTGGTGGGTGAATTGGTAGCGGTGGTGGTGGGTGGCTCCGCCCACCTGCCTGGACGTCTCTGTGCATGCACCTGCGAGCCCGTGTGCCTGCGAGCAAACTGGTAGTGTCCAAAATTGAAACCCACTACTGCACCCCATCACAATTTGGAAATACAGATGTTTTCTGGATTTTCAGTATTTTAACATACAGTATCTCACGCCTCTGGTTTAAATCAGGCATGCATTTGTTGGTTGGGGTAGGATAAGAATGAGTAGGATAACAGGTGTATTGGGTTTGAATATGAGAGAGTCTCTGTGTGTGTGCCTGTGTGTATATATATACATACACAAAACACACAAATATACTGTAAACTGGGAGAAAACTCCCTTGAATTTAGTAAGACCATTTTTTTTATTAGACAGGATAAGGGTTCTGTGTTGACAAGATTATGCTTCGGGACCCACTGGACAAAGAATGCCAATTGAAAGGGCCTAGTAGGTGTGGCTTTTTTTTTTTTTGATAGAGCACCACTTTATAGAACAGTCTGCTCTGGACATCAGGATGGCCCTGACCTTGTTGGCCTTTCATAAGACCCTAAAGACCTGATGGACTGCCTTTGCCCCAACTGTGTAGAAATACTGAACCTTCTAAGGTAGCAACTGAACCACTGCAAAAGTAGCTTCTACTCTAAAGGTAGAAGATAAGTAAGATAGCATGGTTGATGAGACTGATGAGTGGTCTAAAAGAACCAAGATCATCTACTGGACCCCCCCAGTGCAATTTTCATTTCATAATCAAGTTTGAATATATACTGAAAATAATCCAGATAATGCACTTCTTCTAAAATCCTCTGAGGGTGAGATTTATTTATTTGTTTTGAGATACCACAATGTACTCCTGAAAAGGAAAGGTTGGAAATATAGTTGTGCCAACTAGAAGACATAATTGGATATGGCTGAATTAAGACATGGGTTCTTCAAGAAAATATGGACTCTTTTTTCCTGGACCCAAAACTGATCTGTTCTGTTCTCTAGGATCTCCTCCTGTTCCAAAATCTTGTTGTTTTCTTTCTTTTCCTCCCTTCTTATCCCCATTTTGCTCCTTCCTTCCAGTACACTCTCCGCTCCATCTGAAAATTCAATAGCATCCCCTTTTTAATATCTACAAGTAGGCCTTGACTTGCAACCAGTGGTGGGTTCCTCCCGGTTCAGCCCGGTTCTGCCGAGCCGGTAGTGGTGACGATATGACATCACCAAACTGGTTTTGCCCCCCCCGCCCCTCCCACCCCCCACGTTAGTCTTACCTTTTATTTGGCCCCACCTCCAATCTATTGCTGCCTCCTGAGTCCCAGCTGATGGGCTATAAGGAAAAAACCTGTTTAAACTCTTGCCGCGGGGCTTCAAAGGGCTGCCCTACAGCTGATCAGTGGTAAAAGGCAGTTTGGTGGTAGACCGGTGCCTCCAAAAACAAATGAATAGACCAGTGCCTGCAAAAATAAATAGGTAGACCAGTGCCTGCAAAAATAAATGGGTAGACCAGTGCCTGCAAAAATACATGAGTAGACCAGTGCCTGCAAAAATAAATGGGTAGACCAGTGCCTGCAAAAATGAGTAGACCGGTACAACTCTGCAAGCAGTTAAAAGCCTGGTAGACCAGTACCTCTGCTAAATCCTAAAGAATTGTCACATGACCATCAAGCCAAGCCCACAAAATAAGCCACGCCCACAGAACCGGCAGTAAAAAAATTTAGAACCCACCCCTGCTTGTAACCATTCATTTAGTCAACATTAAAAGTTATAACAGCACTGAAAAAAGTGACTCAGGACCAGTTTTCAGACTTAAGACCATTGCAACATCCCCAGGATCCTGTGATCAAAATTGGGGCACTTGACAACTAGCATATATTTATCACAGTCATACTGTGATCACCATTTGTTACCTTCCCGGCCGGCTTCCGACAAACAAAGTCAATGGGACAAGCCAGATTCATTTAACAACTGAACTGATTTGCTTAACAACTGTGGCAAAAAAGCTCAGAAAATGGGGCACAACTCAGTTTACAACTGTATTGTTTAGAAACAGAAATTTTGGGCTCAGTTGTGGTTGTAAATCAAAGACTACCTGTACTTTCTTTTCCAAATCAGTCAGAGCATTCCTCAAATCTTTTTAATTCCCTTGCTTTGAAATCTAATGTTGTTCTTCCCTAATCAATCATGGGAAAACCCAATGACAGTGACTCAGCCTGGTAGAGTCGAATTCTGATTATTATGTTCATTCCAAATTGCTTTATGAACTTTCCCCATTTCCATTCCATGGCTTACTTGAGGCTGGATTATACTGACCCCAGCTGCTACTGGGCTACCAGGCTACACTCTAATCTACATCTATTGGTAAACAGGAGTGCTCCTATTTTCATGTACGAAGATTATGTCACATACAGTATTGTCTCACTGTCTCTCAAGTTGTATCTCATCCATTGAAAAAAGGGATATCAAAAAGGGTGGGCAGCTCTCTAGGCCAGAGGTGTCAAACTGGATTTATTTAGAGGGCCGGATCAGCATTATAGTTCTCCGCCGCGGGCCAGCTGGGGAGGGGAGTGGGAGATGGCACGGACACCTCCTGTACACTGCATGCACCCTGCACATCCCGTTTTGGCCGGCAAAGTGTTCCGGGAGGCCGTCCATGCCAAAAACGGGCTGCACAGGGGCTGTGCCTCCCCTGTGCCCCAGTTTGGCTGCCAGAAGCACCGCGGACCAGTCCTTTGCTATTTCCAGGCCAGCCCCACTGGCCAGATTTAAGTACCCTGCGGGTCTTGAGTTTGACACCTCTGCTCTAGGCCTTTTGTAGGGGTGCTGTGCTTCACACCCAATGGAATAGCAATGGCTAGTAGGGCAGATAGGCATTGCACCTCATCCTGAATTGGAGATGAGAGCTCAGGTCTACACTTAAGTGGGGCAGCGAAGGGATCCACCCTCTGCTCACATGAAAATACAGCACAAACTGCTAGGGGTGGAGTGGTGGGGATGTGTTCCTACAGCGACAACTATCACGCTTATTTGCTATGGCCATAAGTTGTGTGATTCCATTCCCTGATGGAGAAGATCAGAGGGAACCTGCCCTCTTCTCCACACGCTGAGGTGTCATCGCAGCCAGAGACACTCCTCTTCCTCTGCCATTGCTTCTCCCTAATAATCTTGACAAAACATGGTTTCTGTATTTTATTTATTTATTAGATTTTTAGCCTGCCTTTATTATTTTACAAGTAAGCAAGGCAGTGAACTCCTTCCTATTCCGTCCTCCCCCCCAACAACAACAACAATAACAACCCAGTGAAGTGGGTTGGGCTGAGAGAGAATGACTGGCCCCAAGTCACCCAGCCGGCTTTCATGCCTATGGCTGGACTAGAACTCACAGTCTCCTGGTTTGTAGCCTGGTACCTTGACCACTAGACCAAACTGACTCTCCTTAATCCTTAGGCTAATAATCTTGTCCTCATATGGCACTTCTGACAATTCCATACGGATGTCCCTGCAGTGAAATGTTATTTTCAAGCAAGTGCTGAAAATAAATTTGATTGTTTTTCAATCTGTTCAATCTTTTTTTCCCCCCCAGTTCTGAAAGAATATTACTCGCGTGGCCATCTTTATGCCCCTGACTCAGAATTAATCCCTTGGAAAATTCTGTGGTATTTATGGTTTCAGGATCAGCATCTCTCTAGGAGAAATACTGGGTTTTTTTGGTTGTGTATTTCATTTAAGAGAAAATTCATTTATGTAATCACAATTTAAAACATACAGGATGATTTATGCTAAAATATTGTGAGATATAATCAGATTTTACTTGTATGCTGTTAATAAATTATTCACAGTTTTTCACGAGGGAGCAATAAAAATTGTGATGAATAAGATGGCTACTAGAACATAAATAAAGACATTTGATTGTGCTGTTTGGTCCTGAAATACATTTGTCTTGTCATAACACTGGCATGATTTTAAGCCAAGTTGATTTCTGGATTGCTGCTGGAGAAACAGTGTGAAAAAAATGCAACAAGGATTTTGGAAACAGAATCAGATGGATGTACATAAACACACAAGCATCAGATACATATTTAAGGTGTTTTCAGTGTAATAGAATTTGATGCATTGATGATTGTAGTTCTAATGCAGAAGATCTGAAATAAGTGCCTGATTTTAAACCTGTTTTTTTTTGCACTGTATAATGCTGACTTCTATTGAAAAAGAGTACAGCTTATTATCAAGTGGCCATGCAAACAAAATTCCTTCCTTCCTTCCTTCCTTCCTTCCTTCCTTCCTTCCTTCCTTCCTTCCTTCCTTCCTTCCTTCCTTCCTTCCTTCCTCCCTCCCTCCCTCCCTCCCTTCCTTCCTAATGGCTGTGTTCACCTTTAATTGTCCAGAGATTAAACGCCGCTGCTGCCGTCTTCCTCCTCTGAAATAGTTACAGCTATTTCAGAGGGGCTGGAGGATGCAGCTTGCTCTGCTTGGATGATGCAGGATTGCTTTAAGCACTAAGCTTAGTGCTTTCAGATACCATTACCGGCATCACTGATGTAGCTTTGTGGATGCCTCTGTCGCTATTAGATGAGGGTGACTGATGGGGGCTGGGTGGGAGTAATACATTGGAGATCTGGCATTTCAAAAACTAGAGAAAGCTGCTCCTTGCCTCAGAATGGAGAGGACTGGCGTGCTCTTTGCTAGCCAAAGGATGCCTGGGAGATAGATAGCTGAGTGGTTCGTTGTTATAAGGCAGGAGATGCTCTCTGGGAATAAAAGGGCCATGCAGCTTGGAATCGGTGAGCCATTCCAGTCTCTAAGTCATCAGGTATGGCTCTCTGCTTTTTATATTCCTATTTCTTATTGCATCTTAGATGAATAATGCTATCTAGCGAAGATAGATGCAGGGGTTCGTCTTAAAATGGGGGAGAAATGGGAGGGTGTCCTTGCCGGTTTTACAAATCCACGCGCTTGTTCAAATGGTAGGAAATAAGTGTGCGGGGTGGTGGTGGGAGTGCGTGCATGTGATAAATCAAAACGTACAATCACTCGCTGTCAAAAGGAAATTTAAAAGTGAGCAAATGCATCATGATATTATTCTGGTTCTGCTAAAGCACCCGTGCAAAAATCCTTGAAGGTTTTTAATTTATATTTTATATTAAAAGTTCATACACGTAGTAGCAGGTTGGTCCCTGTTCCCTGAAGATACATTTTAATACAGTTATGAGAACAGGCTGAAAATAGGTAACATAATCAGTAACAGGGCTCAATTATTCCAGAAAGTAGTATAGGGGCAGAGAATTGATGTTAGCATTTTAAAAGAGATCTGCCTGGCTTCACTCAAAAATGTACTGGAAAGGCTTTTCCCCTGAATTCTCTGTTTCTTTTAACTGGTGACAAACATACGTATAAAACAAGCTGACATGATTTTAATGGATATAATATTTTGCAGCTTTTTAGGCTAAACTCCCATCAGCTCCATTATTACCAGAGGTTATGTTTCTGAAAGAAAGTTTCAGAAAAAGGAGGCAGCTTGATCT